>NC_079441.1:50066347-50366347 GCF_903798145.1 Danio aesculapii
TGTATATTTGTATGTATGTATGTATGTATGTATGTATTAATGCATGTATGCAGGGCTTGACATGAACTTTTTGGATCACCAGCCACTGTGGCTAGTAGTTTTTTAACATTACTAGCCACTCACCTTTTCCCTAGCCACAATTTTGTTGTTGGGAAAATATATTTTACTTTTGCATGCTAAAATGACTTGATTTAGATTTTGCGTTATGTCCACATGCTGCCTCATTCATTTCATTTTTCTGGGTGTTTTGTGACCTTGCTCAATGATTATGAGCAAATGGGCTTTGGTTTCATAGTGTTGCATTGTAATTAGTTCTTGTTTGACAAAACGTTTCAGAGCTCAATGCTAATAATTTACCAAATTTTTCTCTGGCCACACCAAAAATAAACTATTCAATAAATAATTTCCTAGCCATAATTTTAAAATAATTAGAAATTTCCAAAACAAGCAAAATAAAGCTGTATACATACACAAGCTGTATTGTCATGTATCTAGAACTACGCAAAGTAATCTGTCCTGGCTAAAGGTCCAAGATCACCAGTTCACTATACATAAATGGGAAGTTAATCTCCTATTAAAGCAATGCTATTATAAAGGATGATAATTAAACCATAAATAAAAAATAACACTGTAAAAGAAAGCAGATGAAAAACATACAGTGTGTTGTAATTAAAGGATGATCACCTACACACGGTTAGTGGTTAACGTTAGGCCCATTAATAATCTGTTCAAACAATGGTTAAAGCGAAAGTGGCAACTGCTGCTGCTTACACAAAGATATTTTTTTAAAGAATCTCAAACTCTTGAGAGCGAGCATCACGAGCATCGTTTTTTTTGTCCAGTCTATTTCAAAGGGAATCGATTGCATCAGTTCCAGGCACAATTGCTTCACGGAAGGAAACGGAAGCATGCAAGCATTTAAACACTCATGCGCATCGCTTCAAACTACTGCACAGTTGACAAAACTTTGTTTAGTTGCAGCAGTTTTGTTCCGTCTCGAAACGTGGTGTTTAGAAGCCTTTACAATTAACTAATCGTGACAAACTAAAGCGTGATTAACAGTGAAATGTTTTTTTTTATTTGTTTGTTTATATAATATATTCAAATTAAATATAATTCCAATACTTAAAAAAGTTTGTTTGCATTGTGCAGTTTCTATTTGTTAAAAACCCCATAAAATTACTAAATAATTGTAAAAGAAAATGTAATTACAAAATAATACAAAGTGCTAAATACTTAAATAAAATGTTGTGTAATCATGCCATTTTATTTTTTATATATTTAAACAAATACACAGTTGCCTTTAAAATTTTCAATGCGTTGGCCCTTTGTTTTCACAGGGTCTGAGGAATCTAGATGATTGAAATTATTCCAGCGGTTGCTAATCTAAGGCATGTGTAATGATATTGGCACTGGTGTGCATACAAACATTATCACTGGCATGCAAGCGATAAAGAAAGAAGTCTATGTATTTCATTTAAATCACTTATTGTCACAGATACGCATTTTTTGTAATATTTTTTTCAGTTACAGTGGATGTTTTGTTATAGGTGCTATAAATATAAATACAATGTATGAAGAATTAACATGTGCTAGTCTAAAGATGCATGTCTTCAGCAAACCATTTGCATGACCGCTGCATATGAGCTGATGAGAGTCTGTGCAGATCAATGCGGCTCTGTGCTTTTGCATTAATGAAGTCCGACAAGACCATGATGGATGATTTGGTGAAATGGATCCTAGGTGTCATTGACAAATATTTTAGCTGTATGTAAAGTGTTTGTTCATTCCTGCCGATTCTTCACTGTAAAAAAAATGCTGGGTTCCACACAATCTATTTTTGTTGGGGATTACAGCTGGAGGAATAAAGTTAACCTATTAATTTTTTACAAATTTAAATGGATTGAACACAAAACAATTAAGTTAACCCAAGCCCCCCCCCCCCCCCCAAAAAAAAAAAAATGTTGTTTCAGCTCATTTTAAATTAGTAGATTTTTTAGTGTTACAGTATACACTAAGGACACTTAATGGCAAGATTGATGCGATTTCAGTTTCCTGTATAGTGATGGTGACTCCCTGATGAGCGCAAATTATCTACTCTCACAGTTTTTTTATTTTTCAACATGAAAGTATAATACTAAAAACTAATTTTCATGGTTTTGCTGTATTTTTATACATCTTAGAAAATATACCTTTGTCGACCCCTGGACTATTCCATTATAATGAGTTGGATAGTTTCTTAGGCTACATTGACACCACAAGTCATTCATTTTCCTTCGGCTTTACCAGAGGTTGCCACAGCGGAATGAACCACCAACTATTCCAGCATATGTTTTACGCAGAGGTTTGTGTGAACTAGAAGTTGCAGAGACATCATTTCATGTTGCTTTGCATGTTGTTGTACTTTTAACTGAAATGGAATATTAAGTAGGGGTCGGGGCTTTCTTTTTGTGCATCATTCCCTCAGCAAATTTTGGGGGTGCAGTTAAGAAATTTAAGACTGAAGCTGTCTAACTGACGTCAACAGAGAAAGGTTGCCCTGAATGCGGAAGCAAAGGGTCAGATTTAGATTGAAGATTACCAAGACAAACTTTGTTTTTCAGTGGATTAACTTGCACAGATTAATTATTCACCTAAAACAGGGGTTCTCAATGTCTACATTAAAAGGTCCAAATCTGAATTTTTATTAAGGTCAAAGGTCCAGAACAATTGAAATATAGCTTGTTTTTAATAAACATCCATAACATGCATCACAAGTCAACACTATTCATATATTTTTTAAATAAAGTGGCATTTGCATTCAAAACATATTAAATACAATGCAAATGTGGTAAAACCACTAATATAGGTACAAAACACAGTAGGCCAAAACAACAATAGTATCTGGATGCAGCCATGATGATGCAAGCAGAGACTGCATATCCCACTCAATGGAGATAGTGAGGTCAATGTGAGGGGCGGGTTAGCTGTGTGCATTAAAAAGCATTGCATGCAGCTGAGATTGCAACTGCACCAGGTCTGCATCTCTCTTCAAAAAAGGTGAAAAAACAATAGGTGTGTAATGAAAACTTTAGGTGTTGTAGTGTTATGGTCCTTACATCAGTATTTTGTGGATACTGCATTCAAAATGTCCGTGTTTTGTTTTATTGTGGCGTTTCACATTTGCACTCTTTACAACTCCAATTGTTCCATTACAAATCAAGCAGAATGGCTTTGTGCTGGCTTATGGCAATATAAACGCATACTTATCTGTCCATTAAACTTTGAACTGTCGATTCTCTTCATCAAGTTTTCTTTTCCGTGAGACCGACATCTTTATTCATTCAAATGATCACTTTGCTGCGGTGTGTTAAAGCAGGTGTGCGTGCGATTAGCCGCCCAGTCACGTGAAGCCTCGTATGATCACAGGATGTCATGACAACAGTCACGCAGGAAAACTTTGAATTTTTTGCCTTTGATTTTATTTTGGCCTGTGTTGTTTCTTACTTTTTTTTTTTTTTGCAAAAATACAAACAACTATACAGTCGATTTACAAGGTTCATGCATTTATTAATTAAAGAAATCCACAATTTGAATCCTTTACGCATGGTCTTGCAATAAGAAATGGAGTCGGTCCAGATTAAATACTCTCAGTCTGCATCTGGACCGGAGTCTGGACTTTGAGAAGCTAGCAAAATAAACATTATACATTTTGATTTCACACAGACTTTAAAATTGACATGTTTACACACTTAACACTTAAAGATGAATGTTTTAAGTGTTTACACGGAGACATTAACTACGGCTTTTTAAAAAAAACATTCACTTTGAAACCCATTTTCAAATTCACGTTTTCAGTCCCAAAATGTTTTTTAAACGAACAGGCAAAACGCATAAAAAGTGGCCATTTCTTGCCTGACAGTGTTGTAGTGTAAAAAGCCCTTTGCTCTCATTTGGCGAATTCTGCAGATGCCCATGTAAAACAAGTTAGTGTGGGTTGCCTACAGCAGTAATCAGATCATTGGCATGCTAATAAATTAAAGTTCATTCATTAAACATGTTAAATAATTTCAGTTAATGAATTTTGCTCTTGTTTTCCAAGTCTCCTCTGTTTATTAGGTACAGTGTGATGAAGGAATACTGATTCAGGGTTGTTGAAGTTTGACTGAGAGAGGGTTCTCTCTTTATTTCTCTCTCAGTCAGTATTATTTGATTAATCCTTCCTAATTTGCAAATGATTTAAAGCCCCCTGATGATGAAATCCTCTGTTTTCACATTTGTTCACATCTAAAAGGAAACTTCACCCAAAAAGCTGAAAATTCACTTGTTACAAACTTGTTTGAGTTTCTCTTTGTCTGTTGAACACAAAGGAAGGTATTTCAAAGACTCTTGAAAACTGGTTACTATTGACTTCCATGGTAGGGCTGCATGATTTGGAAGAAAAATCTAATTGCGATTTATCTGATCAAAATTGCGATTTACTATAATTTGATAAAAGACCTGCAGATTTGATGTGGGGGTTTTAATAGCGCCAAAGAAAGACCAAGCATAATCAGCAAAAGTACGCTACAATATGCTTCTGTTTATTTAAAACCATTTTTAAATAAAGTTATCAGTTGTCATGACAAATTCAGAAAATAACTACAGTATTTTAAATTCGGTTTAATAACTTATATATAAATTGTACATATAGATATATAAAACCTTTAAAACCTTTACATTTAAATTGTGTTACATTTTTCATATTGATTTCATGACATTCACGGTGTATTGACGATGCTTTCCGTACACGGTTCTAGATTTTACTTCACAGCACAAGAATTCTTGTATTAAAATGTGTCATTTATAATTACATTTATTTATATATTATTTGTAATACAATTTTGTCCTTTGATACAAGCAGTAAAGGAACTGTACATTTAATTTTTCCTGCTCAAAGAAAACACTCTTTTTGAATGTTTCAAACTAAACACCTGCACAGAACAACATGAGCATTTAAAGCAAATAAACGAATGTAAATATTATGCTGCTTTCTTTTTGAGCGTTGTCGAGTGAGTTCTTAAATGCCTGTGATTGGTCATTGTGGTCCTGCCTTCAACAGAAAGGCCTGCGATTGGCTCTAATGGTCAGCGCGACTCTGGTGTTATTCACAGATGAGTGATGCGGATACAGATAAATGCCGTTGTTACAGTCTATAATTCACGATTATGACAGCTGATCCATGATAAACGTGGGAGAGGAAACTCACGCAGCAGAGTAACACATTCGTGTGTGTGGATACACAACTATCGCTGTAACAGCCGAGAGAGGAGAGGAAACGTTACCTCATGCAAGCAGGTCAAAGTTACACACACACACACACACTATTATTACTATTACACACTATCATTATATTACACTAATATTGACTGTGTCCGAAATCGCCTACTACTTAGTAGGGACTGCATTTGAATTTAAATTTACTACTTGACCGATAAAAAATACGTTCTATACAGTTTGAATCTGAGCAGTATGAATGGAGCACGGATGTAGCTCGGATGCCATTTTGTCATTATCATGTGACCTACCCGCTTCACTTCTATTCATGAATTCTCTCAGTGCATCATGTGATAGCATAGCAGCTATCGCATGCGCACTTCAGAATCTTGCTGGAAGTAGTAGGTCATCTGGGTACTTCTTGCACAAAGTTTTTCGAGTCTATTAATTTAGACATACTACTCGGCTCGCATACTGTTTTTAGTGTAATATAAAGTATGGAAGTATGTGATTTCAGACGCAGCCATTGTGTTCAAAGAGGAAAACAGTTCTTGTTTTTTACTCAGACATTTAAAAAGAATATATTTAGAGAGCAGTAATCACAATACTGTGATATTTTTTTATCCAAGTTCATCATACCTTCAGAATCTTATACCGGCCCATGCCTACACACACAAACAGTGAGAGTGAAGCAGAGCAGAGATGGAGCTCACAACTTTCATTATCTCCATAGCTGTGAAATAGGGGCTCGTGGGTTCTGCTCTAACACTTGTCTGCTTATAAGTAACATTAGTTGGATCGTTTTAATTTCTCGTGCTCGCCTCCCTTGCCATAGTAATATTCAAAATAATCACAGCTTTTGTGATTTGAAAATCGCACCTTTTCAAATCGCCATTTCTGATTAAAATCGATTATTCATGCAGGCTTGTTTCATGATATTTTTTTTCTACCATGGGAGTCAATGCCTCCAAGTTTCCAACATTCTTCAAACTACCTTATTTTGTGTTCAACACAAAAAAGAAACTCAAACAGTTTTAGAACAAGTGAAGAAAGTAGTTCCATTACACTAAGAGTAAATGGTGAGTAATTACAATTTTTGGGGGTGAAAAAAAATCGTCTTTTTAAAGCCACAGCTCTGCACAGTTTCGATTCAACCCTAATTAAACACACCTGATCAAACTAATTAAGTGTTTTAGGCTTGTTTGATGCCTACAGGTGTGTTGAAGCAGGGCTAGACCTAAACTCAGCAGGGCTGTGACTAGGCATGGGACGATAACCGTTTTCAAGGTATACCACGGTTTGGAAAAGTCAAGGTTATTTATATATTTTTTGGTTTTTTTATATATTGTTGTTTCTTCAGTATCTTCATCTGAAAAAAATATCCAAAGATGCCATTTTAATTTGTAAAGTAATCAGTGTTTTAGAAACAAATGAAGACAGCAGAAGTCAATGATTCATTTGAATTATTTAGCCTGACATGTTTACAGTTCTAAAATATTATAAATCTTTCAAAAAATAAAATATATTGTGTTCAGAGGGGAAAAAGTTTTAGTTTTTTACCCAGACATTTTAAAAGAATATATTTTAGAGCAGTAATCGCAATACTGTGTTACCATGAAACTGTGATATTTTTATCCAAAGTTATCATACCATCAGAATCTTATACCGGCCCATGCCTAGCTGTGACCCCCCTCCCCACCCCCCTGTCAGGAATTGAATTTGATACCCCTTCTTTAAAGCATCAGAAAGTTAAATCTGCATTGTATTCATTTCAGAAGAGACAGAGTGCCAGATCTCTGATTCACTTTGTTCCGTATATATGTCTACACAATTCAAATCAGACGGTAGATGCATATCACTTCCGCTCATAGCCAAATCTCCACCGGTGTATTTTTGCATATCACGGCTTTGGAGCTTTGACGAGCTTTGAGGCTTTATAATTGTTTTCTTTTCCTCCGAATATTTGTGTAGCCACCTCCTGCATAGTTGTGGCACCCTTCATATCGTGTTATTTCAGATGAGTAAATGTGCTTCGGTTGTATGGTATCAGTTTCGCTAATGAGAAGTGAGCAGTCATCTTTCTCTCTTTCTCTCTGCGTACTGGGATTTGATTGGCCCTTCTGATGAGGCCAGTGATGGAAGCGGTACCTCTCCAGAAGCCCGTGTTCACATCATTTATCCGCTCTGCGCTTCCTCCCCACAGCTCAGTATTGATCGCCGAAGGCCCGTCTGGCCTGCGAGGGGGATGTTTGGTTTCTGTGGCAATTTGGCAAGAAGCAAATTCCACTGAAGGACTCAGACCTCTTGTTTTGTGATGTCACGTCTAGTCGCTTGTTTTCACAGCAGTGGCAGGCAACGGTCAACTGAAGTTATGAATGCGTTTCTTTTTTCTTTTCTTTTTTTGCTGCTTGTTGCCAGAGCATGTAAGTGAGCCACTTGCTTCAGGAACAATTGGTACATTGCCCTTGTTTCTCCTCCCCCCTCACTGTGCGTCTGTTGTAGAGGGGTGTGGACACCTGTTCGACAATTAAACTCCAGAAGAGAGCCAGTCTGTGCCAAGAGAAATATTTGCCTCTTTGTCAAGGTTGCAGACGTATGTGGTGCATTGGATGTGATGGACGATTAGATCGGTTCACTGTTACATGAGCTCATGAGTTGGCATTGATTTGTATGTCGGTCTACTTCTTTTTTTTTTTTTTTTATGAGCATTTTGTGTTGATGTTGTTAATATGAAGGAAATAATGCTGTAATGATATTTTTTTATTTGTTTATTTAATTAATTATTTGTTAACCTATTTAGAAATGCAAGAAAATGTGATTCAGACATATAGTTTCACAATATATATATATATTTTAAAGGCATTTATTTTTATTTGGGGAGCATAAAATTGAATATTAAAGCATGAAATTTAATAAATAAATTTAGTCTAAATGCTTTGTTCATGTTTGTTTGCAGCTGACTAACAACTAAACTTCCTTCTTGAATTTGAAGAATTCTTATTATCATGTTTAATTGTTATTCATTTTATTTCATTATTCCTTATGGTTTTGAGATCTGGATGTGGAAAGTGAACTGAAGTATAATAATATATATATTTAATATAATATTATATTAAAATGGGGCAGCTTTGGGAAATGACCGAAAGGACAAGATCTCGGACACAAGCGGCCGAAATGAGCTTCCTTCGCAGGGTGGCAGGGCGCACCCTTATAGATAGGGTGACGAGCTCTGTCACCCGGGAGGAGCTCGGAGCAGAGCCGCTGCTCCTCCACATCGAGAGAAGTCAGCTGAGGTGGCTCAGGCAACCTTTTCGGATGCCTCCTGGACGCCAATCTAGGGAGGTGTTCAGGGCATGTCCCACCAGGAGGAGGCCTCGGAGAAAACCCAGGACATTCTGGTGGGACTATGTCTCTCGACTGGCATGGGAACGCCTTGGGATCCCCCCGGAGGAGCTGGAGGAAGTGTCTGGGGAGAGGGAAGTCTGGAGTTCTCTCCTAAGACTGCTGCCCCTGCAACCTGGCCCCGGATCCACTATGTAAAACATATGCTGGATAAGTTGGCGGTTCATTCTGCTGTGGCAACCCCAGATTTTAAGGGACTATATATTTAATAATGAACTTATGTATTTAAAATAAACATTTCTCAGTTTTAATGGAAATAAAAAAAGTAGAAACACTGAAATATGAACACAAAAGAAGATATTTTGAAAAATGTTGGAAACCAGCAGCTCTTGAATTCCTTAGTGTTTGTTTTTCCTATGGATTTCAGTTTACCAGTTTCTAACATTCATTCATTCATTTTCTTCCAGCTTAGTCCCTTTATTCATTGACGTCACCACAGCGGATTGAACCACCAACTTATCCAGCATATTTACAAAGCAATGCTCTTTCAGCCACAACCCAACACTGGGAAACAACCACACTCTTGCACACACTCACATACACTACAGCCAATTTAGTTTATTCAATTCACCTGTACCGCATATCTTTGGACTGTGGGGGAAACCGGAGCACCCAGGGGAAACCCATACGAACGCAGGGAGAACATGCAAACTCCACACAGAAACGCCAACTGACCCAGCCGAGGCTTGAACCAGCGACCTTTTTGCTGTGAGGCGACAGCACTACCTACTGCGCCACTGCGTCGCCCGCATAAAATTTAATATTAAAGTTTCCTTAAAAGTTTTTAAATGATGTTTTATTATTATTCTCAATTGTTGTTTGTTTTTAATTATTCTTTATGGATTATAGAGGTGATTATGGAAAGTGAACATAAACATTTCTCATTTCTAACTGCAATAAAAATTGCACAAAAGAGCATAAATTTTTGAAGCAGAAACACTGAAATATTTTATAAACCTTTTTTCCACCTTTTTAAAGCAGTTTGAGTTTTTATTCTGCTAAACACAAAAGAAGATATTTTGAAGAATGTTGAAAACCAGTAGCTGTTGTCTTCCATAGTATTTCTTTTTCTTATAGTTTATCAGTTTCTGACTTTCTTTGAAATGTAAAAAGTTTTTTAAAATACTTATTAAAAATGAAATGATTATAAATAAAAAATTAACACCACAACAAAATATTTTTATTTAACATAAACTTAATAAAGACCCTTGCAAGTATCTGTACAACCCATTGGCTTCCCATTCCTAATTGTAAAACCACTACACCTTTTTGCCCCAATGCAAAAACACTCAACTCGGCTACGCGTTTGTCATTAACACCACCTTGCATTACTGTTTATCGCCATGCTTTTTTTCTCATTAAAGCTGACATGTAGGATAAAGACGTGCTTAAAATCTCCAGTAATTCCATGAAAGCAAATTAGAGAAAAGGTCTTGATCAGTCTGGAAATGCTGAAGTAAAACAATGTTAAAGAAGAATCTCTCACGGTTGCCAGACGCTAAAACAGGAAAGACAAAGATTTGCTCACAAGGCAGAGCCTGTGCCAAGTTAAATCCATATTTAAATCCTTCTCTGGACGGGAGCTGCATGTAAATGAATGCTCTTTGGCATCGAGCTTGAGCGCAGAATCCACAGCAGTTAGGTCGGGATGCCTGTGCGTGCATAATTTGCATTTATTTTAGAGCTAATTTTCATAATTAAGCATCAAAAAATTACGCCTCCGAAATAATTATAAAGATGAGCTATATGATGCACGTATAGCTGACGATGCTGGGGAAAAGCAAGCTGAGGGGTCTGTCAGAGGCCCTGATTTTAGAGCTCCAGCGTACTTGGAGTTTGATTATACTTGTGTAATTAGCACATACCCTGCTGAAAAATCCAGATGAAACTGGATCGGATGGTAGCGGAGTCTATGCTCAAAACAGGGGTTTGTTCACTGAACTTAATTCATTTAAGGAACACCTTTCGAAACGGTTAGTTTAGATTCATACAACAATACTAGAATACATTTATTTCAACTAACAATGTTTTGTTGAACCAGCTGTACTCAGTGCTAACTAGCAAAACATGTTAGCATTACGGATGTAACGATTCACCTGACTCAGCATTTGATACGGTTCACGAAACTAATCTCACGATTCACGATTTAGTCACGTTTTTTTTTTTTTTTTACAAATTTAAGGTGAAGAGACCTTTTCTCAAATGCTGCACATTTTTTTGCAAAATAAAATATTTTCTGCCATAACTAAATTGCTAAATTCCAAAAAAAAAAAAAAAATTATAAGAATAAGAATAACACATACTAAAGAAGACTCATTAATATAAACAATCTAAAACTGTGACTGTGATGGGATTTTAGTTTTAATAGAAATATCACCCCTGCTGGTGAGAAAACTCTTTCACTGGAGACTAAGATGGCCAGTGTGAAGAGGAAAGCCTTTCCTAAACCAGACAGCAGTGTGTACAGAGGTGGTCAATAGCCCATCTGTTCCAAGGGACTGGCCACTGGCATCAAATACTGATTATAAAATTACTAATTATAAAGTAGAATAGAGACAGGAGTTGAACATGATCATGAAGGTGAATAATTAATATTACTTGTATAATTAATTAGAATAAGTGTGTTTCACTTAAGAAGAGATAATCTTGAACATTTTAAATATTCAATAAGAATAAGCAACTGATTAAAATATGCATATACTAATTTGAAAAGGAGAGGGTAAAATAATCTAATACCTGCTTCTGTATCAGAACAGCTTTCTCTTTCAATCTGAAAAACACCTTCACACTATGAAAACACGGATGTACCGTGTGGTCTCCATAGCTCTTGTCGGAGCAAGCGAAGCTGCAAATCATCCGGTCTGCATGGTTTGGCTTATTAATGGTTTTATTTTGCGTAAAGACGTCTGCGACATTAGTTTTTCACTGTACTAACGGTTTATGTGCGTCATATTTGTTGTTCTGTTAGTGTATGTGAACGTCTTTGTGCAGTATTTGCTCACAGTTTGTGTTTTGTCTGGTGCACTTTACCATTGTCGTTTTACTCTGCCGCCCCACCTCTTGCTCACTGCTGATGTGCAAGTAAAGCAAGCTTTAGCCTGTAAATACAGCACCCCCTCTGTTCAAAACATATATCGCGATTCGTTCAATATTTCTACTGATTTGAATCGTCTCATATTTTAATCGATTTTCAACCGGCTCACAGTGAATCGTTACATATATATAATATAATAATTTGTGTAGGCATGGGAGGAAAACCAGTTTCAAGGTATAACGCAGTTTGAATAAGTCAAGGTTTTAAAACCGCCAAAAAGATTTTTATTATACCATTTGTACGGTAAATGTAAACCTGTTTTTACTAATTTTACTAAAATCTGTGTTTTAGAAACTAGTGAAGTTAGCAGAAGTCAATGATTCATTTGAATTATTTAGCCTGACATGTTTACTGCTCCAAAATATTTTATGTTTCTCAAAATAAAATATATTGTTTTCAAAGGAGAAAAATGTTTTGTTTTTTACCCAGACATTTAAGAAAAGCACATTTTAGAGCAGTAATCGCAATTCTGTGAAACCGTGATATTTTTATCCAAGGTTATCATACCGTCACAATCTTACACCTGCCCTTGCCTAAATTTGTGGGGTCCAAATTGCTTTCAGTTTTCTGAATAAGTGAATGAGTGAGTGAATTAGTGAAGGAATGAGTGGGTGAATGAATGAATGAACCAATGAATGAATGAGTGGGTGAATGAATGAGTGAATGAATTTATGAATGAGTGAGTGAGTTAGTGAATGAGTGAATGAATGAATAAGTGGGTGAATGAATGAATGAATGAGTGAATAAATGAGTGAATGAATGAATGAATAAGTGAATGAATGAGTGAGGGAATGAATGAATGAATGAATGAATAGGTGGGTGAATGAATAAATAAGTGAATGAATGAGTGAATGAATGACTGAGTGAGTGAGTGAATGAGTGAGGGAATGAATGAACGAATAAATAAGTGGGTGAATGAATGAATGAGTGAATAAATGAGTGAATGAATGAATAAATAAGTGAATGAATGAGTGAGGGAATGAATGAATGAATGAATGAATAGGTGGGTGAATGAATAAATAAGTGAATGAATGAGTGAATGAATGAATGAGTTAGTGAGTGAATGAGTGAGGGAATGAATGAATGAATAAATAAGTGGGTGAATGAATGAATGAGTGAATGAATGAATGAGTGGGTGAATGAATGAGTGGATGAATGAATGAATGAATGAGTGGGTGAATGAATGACACATGACATGGGGAAAATGTATATTAGGGTTACCATTTCTGACTTTGTTTTGAATTAATAACTGTAAATAATGAAGAATTTGTTCTGTTTTTATTCAATTGTGTTTGTGTTTTGATCCAGCTGCAATGATGGAACACATTATTGTATAGTGTACACAGTGTCTGTAAAAAAGAGGAAACAAATGAGTCAAATTTGCATATATATATATATATATATATATATATATATATATATACATAAATATATAAGTAGGATGTGGCAACTCATTAGTTAATTCATAGCATGAGAGACTTTTTTATAGTTTAAAATGCTCCATTGTAAATAAAATGCGACATAATTGATATTTTTGTCTATTAAAGGCTGCTAGACCACCTCTAAAAAAATGTAATCATTTTTTTTATGTATTTGTACCTGGTAAAAGCCAGTTTGTTCACTACATGGCACACACTCAACATTTTTAAACGTTCAAAGGCTTTTGTGAAAAAATTGGCCTTCAGGAAATCATTCAAAGAAAGTCATACTGTATGTCCAGAGAGAGGAATGGGGGATTGTGAATAAATGAGTGTATCGCTTGTGTGTGAGCTGCTGTGAATTGGCCGTCGGCTCTACAGCAGTAATGTTTCACACTAGGCGAGTGCGAAGAGTGTATGTTTTATAAACCTCTCACACATGGATTGGAGGGGCAGGACTACTGGTATAAAAGTGATGAATGGCCGTTAAGAGAAGCTATAGAGGCAGGTGAAGCTCTGCGCTGCTAGACCGGCTCAAGTAAAAGAGCAGTTATAAATTAGCCGTTCGGGAAATGGCAAGCTTTTTCAATCACTGACCTTGACGTAGAACATCTCATGACATCGGTCCTCAGTGATTTGGCAGATGGTTAAATTGAGCAGCTGACTCATAACAAACTAAACCGCAGAAAGGAGGAGGCTGTTTCTCTCTTTCACACACAGACACTCTTTCTGTTTTTCAGTGTGAAACCCGTCTGAGTTATCCTGTCATACCTAGCGCTACTCATATGGGCAAGATACATTTTTTGATATTTAAATGAGATGAGCTGATTTATTTATTCTTTTTAGAAATAAAACTGATCGATTGTGTCATAAATATATACAAAATTCCTCAATGGTCCTCAGAGAGGAACTTCCCTATGAGGTCATTTCCTCTGTTGCAAATACTAAACACATGTCTCCCCTTTTACACATTCCAGCTCTTGACACTGAATGAATTACACATCTCAGCCCTGCTCTTCCCTCATAATCTGATGTTTACACTTAGTTTCCATTTATTTTTTATTTTTATTTTCTAATGATTTTATTATACACTCACTGACCACTTTATTAGGTACATCTTACTTGTACCGGGTTGGACCATCTTTTTCCTTCAGAACTGCCTTAATCCTTCATGGCATAGATTCAGCAAGGTGCTGGAAATATTCCTCAGAGATTTTGGTCCATATTGACATGATAGCCTCATGCAGTTCAGCACATCCATGAAGCGAATCCCAAAGGTGCTTTATTGGATTGAGATCTGGTGACTGTGGAGGCCTTTTGAGTACAGTGAACTCTATGTCATGTTCAAGAAACCAGTCTGAGATGATTCACGCTTTATGACATGGCGCATTATCCTGCTTTAAGTAGCCATCAGAAGATGGGTACACTGTGGTCATAAAGGGATGGACATGGTCAGCAACAATAGTCAGGTAGGCTGTGGCATTGACACGATGCTTAATTTGTACTAATGAGCCCAAAGTGTGCTTAGAAAATATCCCCCACACCATTACACCACCACCACCACCACCAGCCTGAAATGTTGATACAAGGCAGGATGGATCCATGCTTTCATGTTATTGACGCCAAATTCTAACCCTATCATTCAAATGTCGCAGCAGAAATCAAGGCAGACCAGGCAACATTTTTCCAATCTTCTATTGTCCAGTTTTGGTGAGCCTGTGTGAATTGTAGCCACAGTTTTCTGTTCTTAGCTGACAGGAGGGGCTCCCGGTGTGGTCTTTTGCTGCTGTAGCCCATCCGCCTCAAGGTTGGATGTGTTGTGCATTCAGAGATGCTCTTCTGCAGACCTCGGTTGTAACGAGTGGTTATTTGAGTTACTGTTGCCTTTCTATCAGCTCAAACCAGTCTGGCCATTCTCCTCTGACCTCTGGCATCAACAGGGCATTTGCTCCCACAGAACTGCCGCTCAATGGATATTTTCTCTTCTTCAGATCATTCTCTGTAAACCCTAGAGATGGTTGTGCAGAAAAATCCCAGTAGATCGGCAGTTTCTGAGATGCTCAGACCAGCTCGTCTGGCACTAACAACCATGCCATGTTCAAAGTCACTTAAATCCCATTTCTTCCCCATTCTGATGCTCAGTTTGAACTGCAGCAGATTGATTTGATCATGTCTACATGCCTAAATGCATTAAGTTCCTGCCATGTGATTGGCTGATTAGAAATTTGCATTAACGAGCAGTTGGACAGGCATACCTAATAAAGTGGCCGATGAGTGTAGGTCTTAAGTCTCTCTTGTGCAGAGAAATAGGACTCTGTTCAGCTAATATTGTGACAGTAATATTTTCCTTAATATTAGCAAACGTTATCCAGAAACATGCTCCTTCAGTGAATTACAGTCTTATGTTAAAAAAAAAGTTTTAAAAGAGGGAAAAACCCCAGTCTGGGTTTAAAAGGCCTCAGAGCTGACTAACCTGTAGTGCGCGCGCACACACACACACACACACACACACACACACACACACACACACACACATTGCTTTGCTCTGTACACTGTCTCTGGCGTTAGATCAGACCACACGCATACACACACACACACACACACACACACACACGCACACACACACACACACACACACACACACACACACACACACACACACACAGATTAAGTGTCTTAGACTTGTGTTGGGGAAAAAAAGAGGAACTTGCTCACTCTCTCTTGCTTTTTTTACATGAATCTATTTATGTGTCTCTCCTAATCATGTGAGGGTAGAAGCTGTATGAAAAATATGTAGCATGAATGGACTGATAGAAATTGAAAGAAGGAAGAATTGATAAATGGAAAGATAAAGGGGTGGAGGGAAAAAATAGATGCACATGTGATAGAAATGAGAAAAGACAGACGAACTGAAAAGGGGAAGGTGAGAATGATAGAAGTAAAAGGATGGCTGATGAAGTTTAAAAAGAAAGAGGGAAAATGATAGTTGAATGGAAAGAGAAAGGAGGAGTGAATAAGAGTGGAAAGAGAAAGAAGGGCAAATTGAAACATGGAAATAGAGAAGAATATGGAGCATCAGATAGAAATAAAAGGGATGGATGGAAAATAGAGAAAGAAAGACGCATCTAAACTGGTGAATTAATTAAAAATCAGAAAGACAATGTAAGGAAAGAAAGACAGGTGGGTAAAAGAAGAAAACGAGAAAAAATAGAATGGTGGATGTGTTGAAGAACTGAAAGAAAGAAGGAAGTATGGATAAAACCATGTTGGAAAGGGAAAGATTTAGGTATGGATGATGATGGACTGAAAAACTGAAACAAAGAATAGCAAAAGATTGGACGCAACGTAAAAATATCTGTACATTTGTAGTTTTCAGTATTTTGTATATTATTATTATTCATATTTTTATTTTTCCCCTGTTTATTTCTGCTTTTGAGTTGCATTATGGGACCTTGATCTTTCTTCCAAAAACCTTTAACCTTGCAAAGATGGAAAAAAAGATTTTTATGAACGTTTTTAGTAGTTTAAAGTGATATACATATTGTCTGGGTTGGTGTTGTAAATTGCGCTACAGAAACCTTGTAGTTAACTGCTTGTACATTTCCTATTATTTTATAGACTTTTTCTTCTATATATTATTTCTTACACTTTATCAGGGCTTGACATTTAAACCTGCCAAATGTGGGTAGATTTCAACTGTGGCATGTCAGACAAGCACACCCACCAGCCACGTTGGCCGGTTGAAAATAATTTTTAAATTGTAGTTTTTTTAAAAGCAAAGATCGGCAATAAGGATGCCCATCGAGAAGCACAACTGATAAACACAATTGTGTTAATGCGAGCAAAAGAAAGCAGGTGAATACTAAATGAGAGGATGATCAGGCGCATGGAGAAACTCTCACTCACTGTTGAGGGCTTCAGTGTCCCCCAGTGTTTAAATGCTTGCACGCTCCAATTTCCTTGTGCGAAGCAACCGTGCCTGGAAACGCAATTGATGCGATTGGTTCCCTTTGAAATGGACTGGACAAAAAACGATGCTCTCGATGCTTACTCTCAAGAGTTTGAGATTATTTTAAAAAAATGTTTTTGTGTAAGCAGCAAAGGTTGCCACTTTCACTTTAACCATTCTTTGAACAGATTATTAATGGGCCTAAAGTTAATCGTGTGCAGGTGATCAGTCTTTCATTACCGCACACAGTGGGCTCTATTTTGACGATCCATGCGCAAAGCGCAGGGCGCAAAAGCAATTATGGTGTGTCGGAATCCACTTTTGCTAATTTAAGGACGGAAAAATCTGCTTTGCACCATGGCACATGGTCTAAAAGGGTTGAGCTTATTTTCTTAATGAGTTATAGGTGTGTTTTGAGAATAAATCTGAGTCTCATCTCCCATTCCCTTTAAGAGTCAGTTGCGTCCCGCCATAGCGCATTTGCTATTTACATGACGGATTTATTATTTACATTACAGCGTGAGAATGAGAGAAAAGCTTCCTCATTATTAACTTTCGCTCACGTGGATTGGGAAACCTTGTACGCACAGACATCAATTAGCCTATAAATAATAAATTTTGTTTGTTAAGTGCAAATATTTATTTCTAAATTCAGTTCTGATTTCCAGCAAACAAATAAATGAACAATAAAAACGAAGTGTGTTCAAACAACTGAGTTATATCCAAATACACATGCTATGCCCCATATGGTCTAAAACCTGACAGGTGGGCAAATCTAAGCTTGTTTTAATAAATAAATATAAATAATACTGCTAATAATGATAACATTATACAAAAGCAAATTGTTATGAATAAATTGAAAAAGCCCCCCGAGATGAAGAAGGCATGAAAGTTTGGTTTTTATATTTATGTAGGCTAGAAAATAAGATGTTTTGTAATATTTTAATTCTTTATATTTATATCCTATAGGCTATATATCCTTATTATATCCTATATATATTCTTAATATTTTAATTATTTTTCATTTGTAAAGATATTTGCGTATTGCTGTTTACCCTGTCTGTATTAAGCAATGTGTAAGCCAGGCGCACAACTAACGCGCTCTGCACTGGACAATAGACCAGCTTTGATCTGATCTATTTGAACTTTCGATTTAAGTTCCTCAAAATAGCAACACACCAGCAATGCGCCTCAACATGCCTCCTTTTTCAGACCAGAACGCCTATGGGCGCAAATATGAGCGCAAATGCATTTGCTATTTAAACAGTGTGGCGCAAAACGTCAAAACGACTCTTGCTCCAAGCTGAAACTAGCAAACAACTATTGCATCACGCCTTGCGCCGTATTGCGCAGGGTGTATGATAGGGCCCAGTATGTTTTTCACCTGCTTTCTTTTACAGTTATTTTTTTAATTTATGGTTTAGTTATCATCCTTTACAATAACATTGCTTTAGAGATTAATTTCCCATTTACTGGTATACTGTAATCTGGGACCTTTAGTCAGGACAGATTACTGTGCATAGTTCTATTTACATGATAGTAATTATTTTTAAAATGTCGATTTAAAAAAAAAACTATTTTAAGAAAAGTTTTGTTGAATAAAAATTGTATGCATAGTCAAATGCATGCATAAAAATTATATTTTTTCTGACCACAAAATTGTGGCTGGTGAAAACAGCCAGTGGTTAATGTTGAAAAACTACTAGCCACAGTGGCTGATGATCAAAAAAGTTAATACCAAGCCCTGCACATTATAGTATTTCATTCATGCATTCATTCATTTTCTTTTCGGCTTAGTCCCTTTATTAATGTGGCGTCACCACAGTGTAATGAACCGCCAACTTATATTTTTCGCATCGGATTCCCTTCCAGCTGCAACCCATCACTGGGTAACACCCATACACACTCATTCACACACATACACTACAGACAATTTAGCTCACCCAATTCACCTACTGTATACCACATGTCTTTGGACTTGTGGGAGTAACCGGAGCACCCGGAGAAAACATACACAAACATGGGGAGAACATGCAAACTCCACACAGAAACGCCAGCTGGCCCAGCCGGGGCTCGAACCAGCGACCTTCTTGCTGTGAGGCGATTGTGCTATCCACCGCACCACCGTGCTCCCCCATAGTATTTCAAACTACTAAAATGTCAATAAAAGTTCAAAAATCATAAACATCAAAAATCAACAGAGCAGAGATTAAAAAAAAAAACATAATGCAATTCACAATCATAAATAAACGGAAATAATTTACAGATATTTTTTACAGTGTGGCAGATTTAAAGATGGATATAGACCATTTCAATGGGGTGATGCTATTAGCCCATGAACATTTCCTGCTTGTTGTCAAATTATTTCATATATGTAACTAGAGGCGATCAGTCATAACAGCTATTGAAGCATTATTTATCATTATCATTATTATTATTATCATTATTATTGCTCAAAATTGTCTGTAAAAGCAAAGATGGATGGATGGATTGAAAAGGGAAAGAAGGAAAGGATGGATGTGGGCAAAGGTAATAGGAAGTATTCACCCGCTGATGGTTGGATTGATAAAAAGATAAAGATGTAAAAAAGAAGAATAAATAAAGAGGGGAAAGATGGATGGAATGATAATAAGAAGGAAAACCGAATGAGAAGTGGATGAAAATAAGGATGATGATGGAAAGAACTGAAGAATGAATGGAAAAAAGGATGAATGATTGAAAAGAGAGGAAAGTATGGATGTATAAACAGATTGCTGTATCAGTAAACAGCAATCAGACTCTCTCTCTGTGTAAATAGTTTGTTCTCTATGCAAATGTTCAGCTGATAGTGATTTGAGTATATTTCAGGCTCAGCCCTGCAGTATTAGGGATGACTTACACTTTTGCATATTGTCAACAATATCATAAAAATAACACTACATTTATTTGATTTCTTCAAAACCCTCTGCGCAACGTTTCTGTAAAGACCTCCATAATTCCTCCCTGATTGTTTACTTGCGTTTGATTCACACTGCCGGTTATAATGGGCTGGAATCAGATAAGAAAGAATTGTTGAAATGACAAACATGGATTATCAATAGCACACAGCGATATTGATGTTTTCTTTCTTGCCAATTTGGAGACTCATACATGAGACTGAAGAACGGAATATTGTTACCTACACAACAATATTGGCTCAAACAGCCTGAAGAAGCCAGCAATCGTATATCTTTACCCAACAGCCTCAGCCAAATGTAATTTTCAAAAGCCAGATATTGTTTTTTGTTCATCACGTACCAGATGTTGGATCAAGTCAATTGTGTCAACTTTACGTTTTTATTTATTTATTCGTCTCTGTGGCTGGCTGGCTGGCTGTCTTTTGGAAGCGAGAGGCGATGTAAAATATGAGGTTTATCAAACTTTCAGCACTCAGCTCTTTTGATGAGCTTCAGCAATACATCACTGACATCTGCGAGCGGCTCGGCTGCACCGGCACGAGCGGGAAAGGGAGCGATGCGTTTTTGAAAATGATTTATGCGAAGCAAAATAAATGACGCGGCGTGGCCGGCTTGTAAAGTGCAGCCTTTGAATGGAAGCATAGCGGATTAACAGCTCTACTGCACTTCTTTCTTTACTCCTGCTGGACACGAGCATTCGCCATGAGCTCAGTGTTTCCACTCCTCACGTGTACTGAAGTGTCCACCACTGGAAAGCTGAGAACGGAGACAGGAAGTTCTGACAACTCCCCCGCTTTCATTTTAGAGAAAAAATACATTCCAGTTTAATTGTCAGTCAGTGAATGCGCGAGTAAATAATATATGAGATCATTTTGTTCCATTGAAACCGAATTCAGCAGAATGCTGCGCCGTGGTTATTTAACGTTTCAGACAAGGTCTGTTGCTCCCTGGTGTTTTATTATTATCATAATTCATTAGATTTAAACTGTTTGCTGATTATGATCAGTCTCATAAATAAAGTCATCATATATACTGCAGTCTTGGTTTGCTGTGTAAGGAAACACAATCATGTGAGGCTGAATTATTGATTTATTTAAGTTGTAATTAAATTAGACAAATAGCTTTTTTTATTTATTAACAGTTAGTAGTAATAATATTTAATTATGCTCACACTAAAATAATGTTCCTTAGGTTAGAGACTGTAGATCATGCAAAAATGAAAATGTCTTTACACTCAAGTGCATCTAAACTTTTATGTTTTTTTTTGTCTTCTGTTAAACACAAAACTACATATTCTGAAATCAGCAGCCATCGACTTCTATAGTATTATTTTTTTTACTATGAATATCAATGGCTGTCGCTTTTCGTAATTGATACTTTTAGACTTTTAACTTGCCTTTGTATGGTTTTTAGGTTATATCTTTTTTTTCAAGACTGTTATTTTTAGCACATATAAGAATCATCTATCTATCTATCTGTCTGTCTGTCTGTCTGTCTGTCTGTCTGTCTGTTCTTTTTCAAACGGTTCTTTATATCTATCTGTCTGTCTGTCTATCTGTCTATCTATCTATCTATCTATCTATCTATCTATCTATCTATCTATCTATCTATCTATCTATCTATCTATCTATCTATCTATCTATCTATCTATCTATCTATCTATCTATCTATCTATCTATCTATCTATCTATCTATCTATCTATCAAAATATCTAAATATGTTCCTCAGTTGCCAGAATTAGTGGTCAGGGGGCAGAAAATAATAAATAAATCTAAATATTATAATTTTTAAAAAATATTAAATGAACACTAAATCAATGTTATTGTCTTTTATGTTGCTGTTTTAAGGTTGTGTTGGGTGGGCATTTTTTTGATTGAGTTGTGAATCTGTGTTTTGGACAGGTATGGATGAGAGGACGAGCCAAGCATCATGGGCCTCAGGTGGCCAGTCCAGCCCATCCTATGAGTCCTCCAGGGTAAGGCTGGTCTTGTTTCACCTCACTGCACTTCACTTGCCACACACACACACACACACACACACACACACACACACACACACGCACACACACACACACACACACGCGCACACACACACACACACACACACCTACAAAAACTCACCAGATAAAGTGGAGACTCTGGTATGGCTCTTTTCCATTACACCAGTTCAGATATCTGTTTTCAGCTAAATGAAACATTACTACTTATTTGTTCACTGACTATATACTACCTGACAAAAATTTAGTTTTAGTTTTAGGAACAACAAACAACAAGTTGACTTTTAGTTGATCATTTGGTATCAGAAGTGGCTTATATGAAAGGCAAAAGCCTTTAGATTACGCTTATTTTACCAAAATAAAATATGATCATGCCTTGATTTTAATTATTTAATTAGGATAGTAAGCTGACTTAGCTTAGACAAAAGTCTTGTCACTTAACAGAAATAATGTACAGTATAGAATATGAAGTCATGGTGCAGTGGAAAAAGAATGGATATTGTGTATGACTCCCATGAACTTGGAGGACTGCATCCATACATCTCTGCAATGACTCAAATCACTTATTAATAGTCATCTAGAATGGCAAAGAAAGCGTTCTTGCAGGACTCCCAGAGTTTATCAAGATTCTTTGGATTCATCTTCAATGCCTCCTTCATCTTACCCCAGACATGCTCAATAATGTTTATGTCTGGTGACTGTGCTGGCCAATCCTGGAGCACCTTGACCTTCTTTGCTTTCAGGAACTTTGATGTGGAGGCTGAAGTATGAGTAGGAGCGCTATCCTGCTGAAGAATTTGCCCTCTCCTGTGGTTTGTAATGTAATGGGCAGCACAAATGTCTTGATACCTCAGGCTGTTGATGTTACCATCCACTCTGCAGATCTCTCGATCCTGAATGTATCCCCAAACCATGATTTTTCCTTCACCAATCTTGACTGATCTCTACGATAATCTTGGGTCCATGTGGGTTCCAGTAGGTCCTCTGCAGTATTTGTGATGATTGGGATGCAGTTCAACAGATGATTCATCTGAAAAATCTTCCTTTGCCACTTTTCCAAATGATCAACTAGAAGTCAACTTATTATTTGCTGCTCTTACAACTGGGATCGACGACAAGACTTGATATACACAGGCAGTGTATATTAACATAATATCACTGTTGATTTGATTATATACGTAACCTTCCTTGCAAAAGTTTGAGGTACGTTTTTAGAAAGAAATCTTTTGTTTTTTTTAGGCTGCAATTTTTTGATAAAAAATAATGCAAAAAAGTTATATTGTGAAAAATGATTGCTATTTGAAGTAATTACTTGCTATCTTAATGTATTTTAACATTTTAATCATTTCTCTGAGTCAGCAACATCTACATTTTTCTGCGCCACATCATACTTCAAAATCATTTAAATATGTTTAAATAAGGATGTTGGTTCGAGTCCCAGCTGGACCAGTTGGCGTTTCTGTGTGGAGTTTGCATGTTCTCCCCGTGTTGGCGTGGGTTTCTTCCTGGTGCTCCGGTTTCTCCCACAGTCCAAAAACATATGGTATAGATGAATTGAATAAGCTAAATTAGCTGTAGTGTATGAGTGTGTGGGTGAATGAGTATGTATGGGTATTTCCCAATACTGAGTTGCGGCTGGTAGGGCATCTGTTGCGTAAAACATATGCTGGAATAGTTGGCGGTTCATTCTGCTTTGGTGACCTCTGAAAAATAGAGACTAAGCTGAAGGGAAATGAATGAAGGGAAATGAAGGGAAATGTTCAAAAATAACAGTGCTTACGTGAAATACACTTGGAATCTTTGTATTTACATTAACTGTTGATCCCTTTAGTGCACTCCTGCTAAATAAATGAAATAATTTGAATGACCTGAAACTTTTAAATGGTAGAGAATTTAATGATAATTCATAAGGTCATTTTACAAGTTGTTTACATTTTTGTTTTGTTTGGCAATTTATAATGAACTAACTTACAGAAATGTATAGTGTAATTTTTATTACAATATTGTTATGTTTTTATTCTAACTTTTATCACAAAACTAAAACTTTACAAACTTATTCATTCATTCATTCATTTTTTTTCGGCTTAGTCCCTTTATTAATCTGGGGTCACCACAGCGGAATGAACTGCCAACGTATCCAGCATATGTGATATTACGCAGTGGATGCCCTTCCAGCTGCAACCCATCACTGGGAAACACCCATACACTCCCAATCACACACATACACTATGGACGATTTAGCCTACCCAATTCACCTATACCACATGTCTTTGGACTTATGGGGGAAACCGGAGCACCCGGAGGAAACCCATGCAAACACGGGGAGAACATGCAAACTCCACACAGAAATGCCAACTGACCCAGCTGTGAGGCAAATGTGCTACCCACTGCGCCACTGTGCATCTCTACAAACTTATTACAAAACATTTACAGATTCAGTAAATGGCAGTTTTTATATCTAATGACATGTCAATATTGAAAGGAATCCACTCATAACTAAGTTCTTGTGTTTCCTCCCCCATTTCCTCAGAGACACTTAGCAAAGAGCTTTTCTCAAATGTTTCTTTTTGACTGCTAAGAAGTATTACGAGCAGCTGTTCTGCTCGACGAACACAGCAAAGAAAATATCTTAGTTTTTTCCTCCAAAGCAAAAAAAAAGGAAATGTTATTGTTTTTTCCGCTTTGTTAGAAGAGACAGATGAAAGTGCACATGCAGCCTACTTGACGTTGTGATTATATTAGTTGCGTTCCTGACAAATAACAAATTGTATACGCTTCTTCCAGGCTTGCCGTGTTTGAATGAACACAGTTGGTGCAGGAAGCGTTGATGCATTTCAGACATACCATAAACCCAGATTGATTTTCATGCATGCAAATGAAATCCACCTCATCACAGAAAAAAGAAAGAAATCAGCAGTGGTTGTGATTTTATTTTACACTCAGACATATAGTACGGAGTGTTGAGGATCTCTCTCTTCCTATTTGTTTGTTTTGTCTTTTCCACGGTGGTGTGTTCAGGGTGCCCTGTATGAATTTCATTTCATGTCAATCTCCTGTCACTTCCTATCAGAAATCAGTCAAATGTCAGAGGCTCTCACACCACATTGTCTTGTTTATTTCCGATGCCCTTCCCCTCCGCACTTCTACAGGCGATGGCTATGCCGCCGGCCTGATTTGAATTATAAGACGGAGACGCATGCGATATCTTTGCTCTAGGTGAATGGAAATTAGTGCTTGTGACATTGCTGGGGATGGGATCAGCAGACAGCTGTTTGCACCTCCGTACAGTGCGTGCACACACACACACACACACACATTACTCACACATGTGCATCACATAAACACAATCAAAGTGTTTAACTTGACTGAAACTCTGTGTGTGTCTGAGCACTTGGGTTTCCTAAAAAATGGAATAAACATGCTAGTCATTTCTGAAACTTTTGACATGTAATTTATAATGATCGAATTCTTGAGAAAATAAATCAGCACTTATATGTGTGAATGACCATTTTTTACCATTTATATCTGGTGATGAGTCCAAAGAGGCTGGTAAAATCTTATCTAAACTGCAGTTTGATGCTGTTAAGATTGAGTTAGTTCAGTATTTTTATTATAAACTGTGCACTTAAATCAAGACTGATTTTCTGATTTTTTTTTTTTACCATTTCAACACCTATCAAAAAAGCAATATGTCATATTGTCGCAGTTTATTTTAAGTTACAATTTTTGTTGTTAACCAGTGATGGGAATAACGGCGCTATAAATAAACAGCGTTACTAAACAGCGATACTTTTTTCAGTAACGAGTAATACTGTTTTCTTCCTCTTACAATGACGTTTACATTACTGACAATAAAATGCATGTTGCTATATCTGAGAACACTGAAGCGGTTTTGATGTGAACAGCACAGTGTTCATTTTGACCGCAAATTTGGATTTAGTTTTAGTCTTAGTCTTTTGACAAAAATTCCATTTTAGTTTTAGTCATATTTAGTCTTCTGAATAATTTTGGTGTTGGACACAAAACCAACCAGTGATGATGATTGGTGTGTCTGTGAATGTGATGAACTGAGAACGTGATGGTTGGTTTAGATAGATAGAGTATATATCCATCGTTTGCCAATCAGAGGCAGAGTAGTGCGGGCACACGCAGTCAATCGCACACTCCAACGACCAGGAGTCAGAACGATAGCAAATCCAACAAGCTCAAAGGTAGCTTTTGCAAACTGTAAATATTTTACAACATTAAAATAGTGTGGATTAGTGTACAATGCTTTAAAGTCATTTGACAAATATACAAATGAAGTCAAAATTATTTGCCACCCTGAATTATTAGCCCCCTGTTAATTTTTTTCCCCAATTTCTGTTTAACGGAAGGAAGATTTTTTCGACATATTTCTAAACATAATAATTTTTGTAACTCATTTCTAATAACTGATTTATTTTATCTTTGCCATGATGACAGTAAATAATATTTGACTAGATATTTTTCAACACACTTCTATACAGCTTAAAGTGACATTTAAAGGCTTAAATAGGTTAATTAGGTTAACTAGGCAGGTTAGGGGAATTAGGCAAGTTATTGTATAACGATGGTTTGTTCTGTAGACTATCGAAAAAAAATTAGCTTAAAGGGGCTAATAATTTTGACCTAAAAATGGATTTAAAAAAAAAATTAAAAACTGCTTTTATTCTAGCCAAAATAAAACAAATAAGACTTTATCCAGGAGAAAAGATATTATCAGACATATTGTGAAAATTTCCTTGCTCTGTTAAACATCATTTGGGAAATAAGGGGGGCTAATAAATCTGACTTCAACTGTATATATTTTTAAAGTAACGCAATAGTTACTTTCCCTGGTAATTACTTACTTGTATAATTATGTAACTCAGTTACTAACTCAGTTACTATTTGTGAGAAGTAACTATAACTAATTACTCCTTTAAAGGAACGTGCTTAGATAAATTAATGTAACATTCGATTCAAATTCAGTTAATTTAAGTAAATATTGTTCTGTTAAAATAATAATTTTCAAAACTTTTTAATATTAAGAAATGTTGTTAAAATCAGCATATTTGACTGTTTTCTGGAGAATCATGTGACACTGAAGACTGGAGTAATGGCTGCTGATAATGTATTTTTCATATTAAGTTTTTACTGTACTTTTTAATCATATGACAGCAGCACTGTTAACCATAAAATAATTCATCCAAAAGAATTTTAAAATTGTACAGACCCAATCATTTGAGAGGTGGCACATGTAAGGGAAGGGATATGTTAAATCACTACATTATATAGTCGACATTCTAAACTGTTTAAGAACAGCCTTTGCAGGTTGATTTAATTTTCTTTTTACATGAGTTTGGATGTCAGCAGCACTCAGACCACCACTGTTGTTTTACTTGGAAATTTGTAAAAGATCTAAATGCGTAATGATTGTGTGCCGGGCAACGCAACAAGGAATTTTTGTTTAGTTACAGCCAAGGTCAAATGAAAGGAAGCACTGTAAAAAAAAATTATATTTTGCAATCACAGCCGCTCCTATACTGACAGGATTAGATTTCTCAGAGGACCTCAGAGTTAGACGAAAACCAGCAGGTAATTTGCTCCATCGTTTTTACAGAGTAAGAAAAACACAGACGTCTTCAATTCAGACACAATTAAAGTCACATAGTCTGTGTATGAAATGGTTATATCGTTTGAAGGCGGGAATACTCTTTGAAACATTTTACCCCGATTTTTAGCATGGATATTATTTATATTAGACTTAAAACAGCTCGTATGACTTGAAACATGGTTGATTTATTTTACTAAGTAAAATTAATATAAAACATATGTTATCATGACTTATTGCTTATGTATGTTTTTTATTCTGTTACCATTTTAAAATGTGAACACATTTACAAGTGTTAAACAGGGCTTGGAGACGTTGCCAAAAAATGTATTCTGAGACATTGAGAATCAACCATCGATTCCAAAGTTTGCAATTGGGTCCACAAAAGGAATTATTAGCTCTTTTCAGTTTCATTCATTCATTCAGTCATTCATTTTTCTTCGGTTTAGTCTCTATTTCTGGGGTCACCACAGCAGAATGAACCACCAACTATTCCAACATATTTTATGTTGCGGATGCCTTTGCAGCTGCAACGAAGTACTGGGAAACACCCACTCACACACTTATTTACACACACTCATACACTACGGCCAATTTAGTTTCCTTCAGTTCACCTATAGCGCATGTCTTTGGACTGTGGGGGAAACCAGAGCACCCAGAGGAAACCCACGCCAACACGGGAAGAACATGCAAACTCCACACCGAAACGTCACTTGGCCCAGCCATGACTCGAACCAGCCACCTTCTTGCTGTTGGGCGACAGCACTAACCACTGAGCCACCGTGTCACCCATTCTGTTAAGTTTTAAAGAACTAAATAATAATTCAACATACTTTTGCTAATCAAATTCATTCCCTTCAATGAATTGGTTCAAATAAATAAATCTGTGGTCCACTTACCTTTCCATACTTTAATTTCAAATAGCTAGTTATGGTATATCATGCTGAAATATGCCAATTATAGACTATGCAAATCTGTTCTGCTGATTATTACCTTTAAATTGTTTCTTAATGGTGTTTATCTAACTTTTTAACTTAATTCTGTCCTGATGCACACATTGATACTACACAGTATTTTTATTTAAGGCTTCATCATATTGAAAAAAAACTGACATTGCCATATATAGTTTTCCTGCTATATGAATATAATTTCACAATATGACTTAAGTAACTATTTGAAAAGAATTCATAATGTTAAATTGATTGGGATAATTTTATAGGGTTGTGTATCTGCATAAAATATACAATATGTTTTCGAAAATATACAAAATATAGTCTAATAGTATTGAGATACAGAAAATCAACAATCAGATGTAAAATAATATGTTCTGAACTGTAGTTCCAGGTTAATTATAATCCCAACTTGATTTATTAGATTCTGTGATGTGATTATTGCAAATTCGCACATTGCCATACTGATGCTGAAACAATATATTTTGCAGCCTCATTTTTGTTGTACATACCTCATAAACATTACAGCAGTACATGGTGAAACAGAATTATAGTTCACAACAAAGGATTTTAAGCTCCACTATGAATACATAAAAAGATAGCAAATGCATAAGGTGAAGGGATTTATCTAATTTTTGTTTTAAATAAAGTGATTTAGTAAAGAATAGTGCTAAAATCCTGCCATTGCTGTTACAAAAAGTCAAGAAACATCGGAATCACAGAATAACTGCAAATAGAGGACCTTAACCCAAAATCATAAGCAATAGACAAAACACACTTCATTTGAAAACATATTGTACTCACAGACATCTGCTTTTTGAAAGGGACACTATGTATGATATAACTGCAGGCTAACTGTTTATATACTGCTCACCCTATTCACAACTTCTTAACATTTCTGATTTTGACTGTACTGTAATAACGTGCATAAAGAGCTATACAAATACACTTGAATTGAATTGAATAAACTGCACTATTATAAACAGTGCATATATACTGTACAGTTTGCAGTTTCTAATTGACAGTTGTGCACATTAAGTTTAGACGCAATATGTTAGAGCAGCATGTATTGCTATAGAAGTTGTGTGCTTGATTGAGCTTTCTTTTAGCTCATTTACTATTGGCAGGGTTTTAGTCTAAAGAATCGTAACAGCAGTGAGGAATCGATTCTCGCAATCGAGTCCATCGATTCCAGAACTTTGAATCAGAATCAAAAATTTTGTAATCGAACAACTTTACTGTTAAAGCAGACTTCTTGATATTAATGGCATCGCAGCAGCGTCCATTGCTCACGGCCAATAACAAAGTTAGGAGGCCATTGTCTGAGGTTTGATCTTATCGTGAGAATCTTGCACACTCTTTTGTGGTTTCCCCTTAAAAAAAGCCACAAGAGCTTCAACAGAGCTGCAGCCGGTTTTCTGTGATGTACCCGCTAAAGATTTAATCAGCCTCTTCATCCATCACTTTACTTTTTCACAGCCTTGTTGCACTCAGATCTCCTATTAGATATCTAATAGAGGCTACGGCTTTTCTGTATTTTTCTGTTACCCACAAAGAACATGGAATCCTATCGACTAACATTACACTTGTTCTCTCGCACGGAAATTGTAAGGCATTTTAAGCAGGATTTTTTTTCCTTCAGAAGAGCGACTCTCTGGCTGTGTTCTCCCTCTCTGTACGCGTGTGATTAGTGGACTGTGAACAGACTGGAGCCCCAGCTAGCTGACCTTGGCCCACAGCCAGGCATCACATCCTGGGCAGCCGTGGCTTCAGGCCTCCCATCTGACAGCCCAAGCCGCATGCACCACCTCTGCCGTGCACCCCGCTGTCCCGCAGTGCCTCGCTCCCGTCCATCACGCCACTATCACCCGTCCCCAATGCCTTTAAATGGGACCAGGGTGTTCACCTGGGACGCCAAGGAGCATCTGAGAGATGTTTTCTGGAAGCGCAGTGCTGGTTTGCATGCTAAAGCAGCTGCTTGGATGGTATTTAGACTAGTCTAACCATTCACCGATGACAGCTAGAACATGCACAGCAAACCGTTCATTCAGAGATCATGAGGCAGCAGTGATTGATGATCTAATGGTCTCACAGATCTATTCATCTTCACATCCACTGTCCTTTTCTGACACTCCACCAGCTGTCACTGGGCAGCCTTAAAAGGCCAGGGAGAACAGTATAAATGATAAAGAGGTTAAAGGGGGAGTTCAACATTTAAAATGCTGTCATCATTTACTTTTGAACCTATAAGCCTATAAGTTTCAGCTTCCTCAGGAACAATTGCGGTTTGTTCTTTACACTTATATGTAACATGCTTAATGTGCTAATATATATAAATAAAAGCCTCAATTTGATCTGTTTACAATATAAAGCAAAGCAGTCTTGAATTTAGGACTGTGTGCTATGACAGTATAAATCATGTCAACAAGCAAACAAGTTTAAAATATTTGTGCTAATTGACACAATTAACATAGTTTTAGTTTTAGGCATGGAACAATAACCGTTTTCACTGTATACCACGGTCAAGGTTTTAAAAGCACCAAGATTTTCTGTTTTACAGTTCCTACGGTATGTGTAAGATTTTTTATTTACTTTTTTGTAGTTTTTTTAGGACAACAGTATCGCTAGCAGAAAAGTTCTCCAAAGATAAATTGTAAAAAAAAAATGTTTTTGAAACAAATGAAGACAGCAGAAATCAATAATTCATTTGTTATTTAGCCTGACATGTTTACTATTACAAAATATTATAAATGTTTCTCAAAATAAAATATTTTGTGTTCAAAGGAAAAAAGTTTTAGTTTTTTTAACCCAGATATTTAAAAACAATATATTTTAGAGCAGTAATCACAATACCGTGAAACCGTGATATTTTTATCCAAGGTTATCATACTATCTGAATCCTATACCAGTCCATGCCTAGTTTCAGTTCAATATCTTATTACATGTTAAAATTTAATCTCAGTATTGCGATAAATAACTACATTGCAATATATATCGATATCATTGTAATATTGTGAAAAACGATATTGGTCTGCTTGATTTGTATGGATACACTCTTTGGGCTCTATTTTAATGATCTAGGCACAAAGTCTAAAGCGCATGGCACAAAAGCATTAACGGCATGTGTGAATCCACTTTTGCTATTTTAAGGATGGAGAATACGCTTTGCGTGCCGGCGCATGGTCTAACAGTGTTGTGCCTTTCTCTTAATGAGTTATGGGTGTGTTTTGAGCACAATGTGCATTAAACCAACCAGTCTCATCTCGCGTTCCCATTAAGAGACAGTAGAATTGCGCCATTGAGCATTTGCTATTTAGATGATGGACTTTGTAACTTGAAAAACTGAACACCTTCACTAGCGAGACAAAAAAGTTAAACAGAGCATCTGCAGTGCAAGGATAAAGAATGAGCCTCCTCCATTCGACATGTTTACTTTTACTCTTTACTCCTTTACTTTCTTGGAGTAAGGAAACAGTGTTGTAGGCACTCTACTGAATACATCCATTAGCCTACATATTTTTGTTTGTTAAGCACAAAGATTTGTTTCCAAACTATTTCTGAATTCCGTTCTAATTTCCTGCAAACAAATAAATGAACAAAAATAACGAAGTGTGTGAAAAATATCCAAACACACTTTTTATTCTTATGCCCCATATGGTGAGGTAAACATCTCCAAAACCTGACAGATGGACAAATCTAAACTTTGTTTTATTAAAATAAATAGAAATATGCATATATTAAATGCTACTGCTAATAATAATAGCATTATATAAAAGCAAGCTGTCATGAATAAACTGAAAAAAACACCCCGAGGTGAAGAGGGCATGGAGGCAGTGGTTTTTATGTGTATGCAGAAAATAATAATTTTTGTAACATTTTTATCCTTTAATTCTTTTTTATTTGTAAAGATATTTGTGTATTGCTGTACATCCTGTGTGTATTACGCAATGTGTAATAGAGGTGTGAACCTACACTGGTCTCACGGTTCGGTTACGATTATCATGCCATCGATTCGGTTCAATTTGATATCTCAGTGCATCACGGTGCATTGACGATGCTTTCCATACACAATTTAATATTTTCTTCACATCACAACAATTCTTGTATTAAAATGTATAAATATATTTATATATTATTTGTAATACAATTTTGTCCTTTAATACAAACAGTCAGATATATAAACTGTACCTTTAAAACTCAAGTACATGCACAGAACAACATGAGCATTCATAGCACATAAACAAATGTAAATATCCTGCTCGCTTACTGAGTCTTGTGAGTTCGTTCTTACACCCATATGATTGGTCACGCGCTCAACAGAAAGGAGCTGTTCACCGACGATAAACACTGGTAAATGGCAGCGACGATCACAGCTGATCCATGATAGACGCAGTGTAGAAAACTCTGCATACACGCACTCGTGTCTGTATCCAGAAGTATTGCTATAACAGCCGAGAGGAGAGGAAAAGTCATGCCAGCAGGTCAAATGGGCCACAGTGAGAGAGTGAGAAAAGGAGTGCTTTTATTTTCTCAATCGCAGTGAAATAGGGGCTTCTGCTGTAAGTGTCCAGCAAACACACACGCAGTGAAATTGTGCAGGGTTTCTGCGTTTTTAAGTAGTTGGAGTGTTGTAAACAATCGTGTTCGCCTCCCTTGCCATAGTAAGCTACGGAGACATGGCGCATATGAGATAGATGACGTCAGTACACAATAACCGATTATGACTGAACCAATACCGAATTGTCCGCATCTGCATCGTGGTGCACCGAAGAAACAATTAATTTTATCACCCCTAATGTGTAAGCATTTTGGACTGTATAGGCACATAACTAACACTCTCCATGCCAGACTTTAGAGCAGCTTTTAGTTGGTCAATGGCGCTGTCTATTTCAGTTCTTCAAAATAGCAACAGGCCAACAATGCGCCTTAACACACCTCCTTTTTAGACCGGCAAACCCATGAGTCCACAAAGTGGCGCAAATGGATTTGCTTTTTAAACAATGTGCCACAAATTAGGTTTGCGCTGGTCTGAAAATAGCAACAAATCACGCCAAACACATCTTGCACCTTATTGCGCCGGGTGTATGAAAGGCCCCAAAGACTCTTAAATGTTTTGTGAAAATTGACATACACTCGATTTAGAATTCTCTCAGGTTTCATTTAAAATACCATCATTTGTGTTCCTAACATGTACAAAAGTCTTTTGTGTTGTGTATGTAACTGATGCCAGAATCAGTTTTGGGTGAACTATCCCTTTAATTGTATTTCTGCATGCATCTGTGAGCTATCCTTCAGTCAGAAAGCTTACTAAATCATGCTTACCAAATTGCTGGGGAGGACGGTGCAGTTCGGGGGCTTGTTTTCACTTGCCATCCCCCCTCCCACTGTGTCTCTTCAGGGGAGAAGCTATTAGTCAGGCAGTTCATAGCGTTATTAACACAAGCGGCAGGGACACGATAGGGAACCTCTCCATATCGATTCTGCCCTGCACAACACTCCACCGCCTTTTTGAAATTACTCAATTGCCATCCGTTCAGAAAACAGGAGTAGAAAAAGGAAGAAAAATGCAGATTTTAATTGTCCGGGATGTATATATTTTTGAAAGCAGAGAAGGAAAAGCCCACAGTAATGGACAGCCGGCAGCTGTAGGCCCCTCAGGAGAGAGTTAATATGGTTTGGGGGACACATTTGACTGTAGCGCCAGGCGGATTTTCACCGGCTCCAGGATTAACACAGCCACAGAGTATCCTTTATTGGGGGGGGGACTCCGAGTTTTAAAGGCCCACACTGTGACCGATATTTAGACCTAAGCCCCCCAAAGCTGATAACGGTCATGAAAGGGCAGACCTCAGCTGCCGAGAAGAGAGAACCCGACTTATTTATTCTACTTTTTAAGTACAAGCAGGCTTTCGGCATAAAGACGTGATCTGTGTCAAGCTCTAGCAAACACGTCACTTCATCAGTTTTATGCCATTTTGGATGCATCGTACCACCGTTTTGCATGCACAAATCCTCACTAGTGCTAGCAGTTTATTTTAACAGTGCACACAGCATGAAATTCTGATCATGAATGAAGAGATTGTCAAACAAAACCAAAACGTTGCCTAGTAACCGCATTTGCAATCATGCTAGAAACTTCAAGCTGCATTTCTTCTAAAGATGCTAATTGTGACTGATCTTAATAATAAGCTAAACACACTGTAAGCTATACTCCAATAGTTAGTATTGCTTAGAGATCTTAGGAAAGTAATGTCTGAATTACTATCGTTATATCCGATCCCAGTGTGCTAACATTAAAGGGAATGAGGCGAAAAAAAACATGTTAATGTGACGCGAATTTTGTTGATAAATGCAAATCGCTCATTTTCTGTTGTTGTTTGTGCCTCATTAACTTTATTACAATTACACAATCCCAGCACAAGCGCTGTCATCTCTTCGGGGCTTTTGTTTGCCCTTTTAATGAAATTCATCAAACACTTTGAAGAAAGTGATTTTTAATGAGGAGAGTAGAGAAGTATTGATCGTTTCAGGGGACAGTTGACCAGTCGTGCTCCCCTCTTTCCCCCCAGTAATTAGAAGAGTGTCATAGCACTCAATTAGCAGGTCCGGCTAATAATGTGTTTAATGCTGTGATCTCTTTCCCCCAGGGGTTTGGAGACTCTCATTATGCTGATCACTTGAGTGACAGTCGATTAGTGTCCCATGAAGGATTGTCCCCAACACCTTTCATGAGCTCCAGCATAATGGGTGAGTATCCAAGGTGATTCTGACCCTGTCTCTCTTTCACACCCGTCTTTCTGTCATCAATCCATTTAGCAAAGTGTGGACCGATCAGGCACTTCTTCTCTTAGAAGGCAGTCACCACAGGAAGTGATAGAATTAGGTGAGGGTGTGTGTGCACTGTATACATGCAGCATTTATTTAGACTGCATACATGGTTGTATACAGTATATGTAATATTAAAATATTTTATTATTTTTTAATTCCTTTGTTTCTAGTAAATACAGTGCATCCGGCAAGTATTCATAGTGCTTTACTTTTTCCACATTATTTTGTTACAGCCTGATTCCTAAATGGATTATATTCATTTATTTCCTGAAAATTTTACACACAATACCCCATAATGACAATGTGAAAAAAGATTTTTTGAAATTGTTGCAAACTTATTACAAATTAAAAAACCTGAAAAATCACATGTACATAAGTATTCACAGCTTTTGCTCAATACTTTGTTGATGCACCTTTGGCAGCAATTACAGCCTCAAGTCTTTTTGCATTTGATGCCACAAGCTTGGCACACCTGTTTTTGTGAATTTTTGCTCATTCCTCTTTGCTGTACCTCTCAAGCTCTATCAGGTTGAATGGGAAGCGACTGTGTACAGTTATTTTCAGATCTCTCCATAGATGTTTAATAGGATTTAGATCTGGGCTCTGGCTGGGCCACTCAAGGACATTCACTGAATTGTTGAGAAGCCACACCATTGATATTTTGGCAGTGTGCTTTGGGTCATTGTCCTGCTGGAAGATGAACCGTCACCCCAGTCTGAGGTCAAGAGCACTCTGAAGCAGGTTTTCATTCAGGATGTCTTTGTACATTGCTGTATTCTTCTTTCCCTCTATCCTGACTAGTCTTCCAGTTCCTGCTGCTGAAAACATCCCCACAGCATGATGCTGCCAGCACCATGCTTCACTGTAGGGATGGTATTAACCTGGTGAAAAGCAGTGCCTGGTTTTCTCTAAACGTAATGCCTGGCATTCACTCCAAAGAGTTAAATTTTAGTCTCATCAAATCAGAGAGTTTTGTTTCTTATGGTCTGAGAGTCCTTCAGATACCTTTTGGCAAATTCCAGGCGGGGAGCGGCTTCCGTCTGGCCACTCTACCATACAGGCCTGATTGGTGGAGTACTGCACAGATGATTGTCCTTCTGTAAGGTTCTCCTCTCTCCACAGAAGAACACTAGAGCTCAGACAGAGTGACCATTGGGTTATTGTATAGTCACCTCCCTGACTAGGGCCCTTCTCCCCCGATCACTCAGCTTAGATATCTGGCCAGCTCTAGGAAGAGTCCTGGTGGTTCTAAACATCTTCCACTTATGGATGATGGAAGCCATTGTGCTCATTGAAACTTTCAGAGTGGCAGAAAATTTTCTGTAACCTTCCCCAGCATTGTGCCTCGAGACAATCCTGTCTCTGAGGTCTACAGACAATTCCTTTGTCTTCATGCTTGGTTTGTGCTTTGACATGCACTGTCAACCCTGGGACCTTATATAGACAGGTGTATGCCTTTTCAAATCATGTCCAATCAACTGAATTTACCACAGGTGACTCCAATTAAGCTGCTGAATCATCTCAAGAATGATCAGTGGAAACAGAATGTATCTGAGCTCAATTTAGAGCATCACGGCAAAGGCTGTGAATACTTATGTACATGTGATTTGTCAGGTTTTTTATTTTTAATAATTTTTTTTACATTGTCATTATGGGGTATTGTGTGTAGAATTTTGAGGAATTAAATTAATTTGATCCATTTTGGAATAAGGCTGTAACATTAAAAATGTGGAAAAAGTGAGGTGTAATGAATACTTTATAATAGTAAAGCTGAAGTTTCAGCATCGTTACTTAAGTGTCTTCATTTTTTCAACATATGAAGATTTTAGATACAAAAACCTCTAAATGCCATCTGAAATTTCCTCCTAAAATGAGCATTTTTCTATGTTTATGTTCAGTTATTTCACTTCAGAGGCAATGGAAAAAAGTATTCGTCACTATAAAAGTACAATTTCAGAGACTACACACAAGAGTCAGAGAAAAATGCTCATTTTAGAAGAAAATATCTAACGGCATTTAGAGGTTTTTGCATCTAAACTTTTCATATGTTGACACATTTTTACTGTAATCACAATCTATTTAGTCTAATTTTTGCTGTATTAGTTTATTTAATATCAATTTAGTAAAGTACTACATATAAAAGTAATAATTTCCCAATTTTAAATGATTCCATGTAACTTCTGTAAATACATATTTAAATGTTTAGTATCATTATGTCAAAATAACAGTCCTGAGATGAGATGGACATGAAAGTCATGCTGTTCAGTGAGTGAGTCAGGATCAGTAACCACGGATTCACTGAAGAACTTGAAAGAATGATTCACACACATTTGTCACAGTATTTTTCATACATTTCTTAATTAGTCATTTGTTCGCGAATTGACTGTAACCAGTAATATTACATGAATCTAATTAATTAGCATTGTTATATGATCGTATATTATATATACACACATACGTAAGGCTTTTTTTCTTCTATCGCATCTGTCCCCAATTTCCGAGTCTTCCTGTGGTGTGACTGTCTTCAGGAGTTGACCCTCCCCCAGGGTGGAAGTCACACCATCAGTACAGTTTTCCATCACAAAAGACTGTCTTCTAGCAAGCAGAAAAGCCAGCGGCTTGTTCCAGTGGCACACTGCATTTTTCGCAGAGGAAAGTGAGAAAGGAAGGGAAGGAAGGGAGAGAGCGAAAGAGAGAGAAAAGGAGGGGTTTTATGGGTGGTAGTGAAACAAACAGATGGGCCAAAGATCATTTTACACACACACAAACCCCCTCAGCCACGGGCTCTCTCAAATCTCTCGTCCTTCCGATAGAGGTGTGCGAAACTCTACTAAACTCGCTCCACTTCCTCTTTTGCTTCCAAAAATGTTTCAGATAATTTTCCATCGGTATCAGTTTGTGAGTTTGTGCTTGTTTGGCCCCTTGTTTTGTTTGCTGACTCCACAGACACAAAGCATAATACACATTATTCAGCATCAAGATGACGTGCAGTGCAGATTCTGGAAATTGCACACGCTCATTTCTGTTGTGTAATTTTGGAACATGTTGATGTTGTGGATAATTTTATCATTGTGAAGCGAATGTTTTACAGCACGTATTACTGCTGCGTCTGCAACGAGTTACACCAATATTTCACAGCACCTTTTCCTTTTTAATCTCAAGGGTGTCAGACTTTTTCATGACAGTCAAGGATGGTATGCCTTATTTATTTTATAAATGTTCAACGGTTTAAGCACCTTTAGTGGGATGCTCTTAGATATTTATCGGGCTTAATGGCTCGATCGGGGTCACAATAGGCTAGTTATCCCTTCAGCGTGATTGATGGATGTTGTTAGATTTGAGGTCTCGGTGTCTGCCGCTATTGTGATGTGCACGCACATGACAGCTTTATGGGCTGCTGAACCCCGCTTCTTTGTAGCATCACTCTGGAGACCGGTTGCCATGTAAGGTGGCAAGTTTTACGGATGGGTGCTGCTGCACGAAGCCCACCGAAACGAAATGTTATCTCTCTGCCAATTGATCTGCGCTCATGTGCGTGCGGAGGTAGGGAGGATGTTTGGTTTTCCTCTGTCCTGTTGATGCAGCACTAATTATGCCTATAAGTAGCAAAATATGGAAATGATCTGGAACAATGATGTGTCAGGGAATTAGGCAATCTGATTGCACGGCTAAATTGCCTGCGCTATCTTGCTGGGATTGGACGAGACGACCGAGTCTTATCAAATTGAATTTCAGCAGTAATATCTGGGATTTACATGGAATTACCCATTCCGGAGCAACCTCATTAAATCATCTCTGAAAGGTTATTACTCACCAATGAAAAAGGCAGAGCTGGAATGTGAATGTAATACAATTAAGCATTACCATCACATAAATGGCATTTCTGAGGGAACCCTGGCCCTATGAGTTCCTCGTGGGTTTATGTGACCCATATTTTTGGTTTCCTGCATGTGCCGGTTAAAAACAGAGCCGTGGTAATCTAAGTGGATTATCTCAAGACAAATCCTCGCGGTCTGCAGTTTCTTGAAGGAAATAGCGATCGTAGGCTGCTGCTTGTTTGTTTACCTTTTCAGACTGCTCTCGCATGATAAAACCTTCTCGACACATGAAACAAAACATAGCTTCATTTCAACGATATAATCGTGTAACCTTGTTTGTGCCATTACTAAGATAGGCCTCCGATTTGCTTTTATAAACCATTATCCCATTAAGCGGTTTAATTTGAATGCTTCATTTAGTAGTCTTAAATATGCCTGTGGGGGCTGCATGCGTTGACCTGGTTCCACGCGCTCTCTAAGTGAAGTATGACATGTTGAGAGCAGCTTGGGGTTACCTGGGGTCAGCTATTGTGTATGATAATGAACTTGTTCAGTTTATAGAGCTAGGCAGATGGCTGGTAATGACTGTTTATTTGACATAACATTTTAATTAGAGTAACCGCTGCTTGTTCTGAATAATGGAGATCCATTTTAAAGGTCACACTCTGTTCTGCTGCGTTTGTAATGGATTTGAGCTCGTGTAGAACTATGGATTAGATGTTGGAAGCAGAGTTGGATGCGTGTCCGCCTTTTCTGTGCATTTCACTTTGAGCTTTGTGTTTGAATGGATAGTTCTTTCACTTTGTTGCATCATCTTCCTATATGGTGCATTTGGACTCTAGGGATGGGTGTGTGTGTGTGTGTGTGTGTGTGTGTGTTTTTGTGAATGTCTGTGTGTGTGCTTGAAGAAACTCATGGGAGTGTCAGTGTCAAGGTCAGAGGTCAGTTAGTCTGCGGCGCACGTGCCGGCGCCCTGGTCCAATCCTCTTACCCAGCATGCTCCTTGCTTCTCGGTCTGCACGTGGCACTCACACTGCGGCTAAAACCTTTCTGCGTTGTACACAATCCTCTGATGTGGCGGTGGATGTCATAGAGTAATGCATAATCGCACATTTAGTTTGATGTGATGCTAAGAATGTGACGTTATGAACATTTCTTATTATTACAGTGACAGTAATTATCACGGTTACCAATATTAACTTGGTTTTAAAAAAAATACCTGAAAATGTACAAAAATATATGTCTCACACACATATTTAGGCATGGGACGACAACAATATTCAAGGTGTACCATGGTTTTCTGCTTTATTGTTCCTATGGTATATAAAATGTTTTTTATTTACATTTTTTTTTAAACGTTTTTTTAGGACAACAATATCTCCAGCAGAAAAGATCCAAGATGCCGTTTTAAATTGTAATGAAATCTGTGCTTTAGAAACTAATGAAGACAGCAGAAGTCAATGATTGATTTGATTTATTTAACCTGACATGTTTACAGTTCCAAAATATTATAAATGTTTCTCAAAATAAAACATATTGGGCTCTATTTTAACAATGTAGGCGCAAAATCTAAAGTGCAGGCGCAAAAGCATTAAGGGCGTGTCCGAATACAATCCAACTTTGTACGTCCCCATCCACTACACAACTGTGCAGTGTTTGTTTCGCTCCATGGAAAAAACGGATTTAATTATTGCTCCACTGCAGGCCAACAAGCCTCTGTCATATAAGGGTTGCATTTTTTATAAACTTAATTTTACAAAATTATTATAGGCTATAGCCTACTTTAATTAAATATATATCCATATATAGCTAAATAAGTCTGTATAAAGGACTCTGTATACATACGCATTTGCATTGCAGCTTTTTGCAATTAACCAATCGTAATGTTACAGGGTTTACCATGAATTAATAATCAATTATGTTTTATTATGAAATAAAACTATTAATAAAAATATTATAAATGATAATAAAAATTGAAAACTATAATACTAACCATAAGAAATGACTGTGTTTTACCTTGAAACCATTTATCGTGACAACACCAATATAAATTCAGTTCTGCAAAGCATAAATTATTTGCGTTTCATTTTCAGAAGCCTAAGCATAATTTGTACCACTATTAAACCCTATAATAAATTTGCAATAGCATCGATCAGCCAACTGTAAAGCAAAGCCTGTGCGTGTGTCCACTTGTAATGTGAGGCTGGAGCGTGTTGCATAATGATGATTCTGTGTTGAAGTTTGAAGCAATATTTAATAAGGCTTAATGCAGCTTTAGATTAAGCAGAAATCTGCATGCACATAGAGAATCCTGCTTCTTCAGCGCAGCCAGTATTTACTGGTCAAACAGATTACCATCACAAAAGACAAATTAGTTTAGTATTTTGTTGACATTCCAAACTCTGTGGGTAACAGTTGGCACAGACAGAGCTGGCCTGGCTTTGACTTGATGAAACGCTCTACAACAAAACACGCTACATGAGTTTTAAATTGAAAGCTCACAGGGAGAAATGCAGCAATCAGTTGTACATGTGTTTTTATGTAAACTTCCTGAAATTTAAGGTGAAGCTTTGTTGCTCTTAAGCTCAGGGGAAGCTTGTGATTTGTGTTGGATGGGAATAATGCACATGCCTGGTCTCAGGAAGCTATGTTTCCTGGCAAAATGCTCCCCTCCTCTGGTCTGTAAGGTCACTCTCATTTCCAGTGAAGCTATCCCCCCCAAATGCATTGAGTTAAATGGTCATCAAACCAACTCTATGGAAGTCTGCAGAAGTAGAAAGCACATCAGAAAGTTACATTTAGATTTGTCACTTTTATCAAGGCACAAATTCACATTTTATCAGTTCTTGCTTTTCAAAAACTCAAACTCGTGACTATTTTGACTTATAATAAAGCTCTTCATCATCTTGAGTTCATGTGCATTTTACTTTAAAGTGATGAAGGTCATTTATTTTTAGAAAAAAAGGACAATTTTCACTTTAACCAAAACCATTGTCTAATTGGGGATGTAGGAATTCACTGTCATAAAAATGACATTTAAACTAGCAGACATTGACTGAAACCCACAGAGTCTTTAAAGTTGGCCTGAAATGGAAATACTTGTATTTAGGGCTACAGGATATTGGAAAAATCTGACATTGCAATATTTTGTTTCGCTGTGATATATATTACAAAAGGAATATAATATCACCAGATGATTTGAATAGCTCTATTTGGAAAGATTTCAATCATTTATATCAACAGGGATTGCTACATCTTTTTCTATGCAGTGCATCAGCATAAAATATAATAAATTACAAGCACATATAAACATGAAAGAGCAAAAATAAACAGTGCTTTGTGGTTTTCTGGGGAGTATAAAAGCAATCAAGTACAATGAAACCTAAAATGACATGGTCATCATTGTATAAATCATTTGTAAAAATAATGCTAGCTTTAACTTTTCATTTTTAATAGACAATCTAATTTTGTGATGTGGCTATTGCAGATACACACATTGCAGTTTCAATACTCAAACGATATATTGTTCAGCCCTGCTCGTAATTATTTTGAACCCTAACTATTTTGTACAGTAAATACATTTGAATGATTATTTCTGGACTACATACTTTTTTAATAAATATAATAACTAATAATAACTGTTGTTCTTTTGAAGCAAATCTTCTATCTAAAGGCATATATTGGATGTATCTAATCATTTAGGCCCTGTTTTCTTCTAGTGTTAAGCTGCGGTCACACTTGACTTTTCTTCCCATAGACTTCCATTCATACACACGCGAATGCATCAGACCGGAAACGCAGGGTCGTGCGTCAAGTTTCGTATGTTGCTGCGGTGCAAAGTTCAAGCTTGGTGAACTCTAACCTGCGAAATCGCATCACTTCACTGCGTGAGATCAATCGAGGATCAAAACATGACCTCTTTGGACAGAAATTAAAAACATTGAGCAATCGCTCACTTTATTAATTTCTAATCATCTTGTTTAATCCCGCCCCTTTTCGCAGCGCCGCACGACAGAATTTCGCACACACAAAGCCCAGTGTGACCGCAGCTTTGATTTGATCACAAGTTGTCAGCTGTCACACATTATTGTTTCCACCTGTTTCCAACTATCCATTAATAATTCACCCAAAACTGAAAACATCATTTACTCACCCTTCACTTTTCACAAACATGTTTGTGTTTTTGTATTAGTGTTTCCAAACCTCTATGAGTATATTTTGTCTTGTTGAACCTAATGGAAGAAATTTTGAGCAATGATTGCATCCTGTAACTGTTCACTTTTAGGATATTTGTTTTCTTCTATGGAAATTGATGCTTACAGGTTTCTAATATTCTTCAAAATATCTTATTTTGTGTTCAACAAGAAAAAAAAAAACCCTCATAAAGTTTTGGAAGCACTTGAGGCTGAGTAAAGAGTGAGTAAATTAACATATCTCTTTAACATGCATTCAGATATTCTCTTGTGACCCCTTGTGTTTGTATTTCACTTAGAGCCTTCAATGTTGTTTTCGCATCCCTTTTGTAATAACAATCCCATGTCACATAGCTTACGAGCAAGTGGGAAAGCAAGTAAATTAAAAAGGTGTGGATGACAACTACAATTGTGATCAGGATCTGCACTCAACAAAAGATTTTTGATGCTTGTTCAAACAACTTATTTAACAACTCTTGAGGTTTTTGGGACAATTTAATTTTTGTTTTATGTTCAGTTCACTTCAATTTGTTAAGTTAACTTAATCGATTTGTGTTGGGACAACATGAATTGCATGGGACCCAGCATTTTTGCAGTGTGTGGCTTGGTACAATGCAGTGAAGTATTAATACCTTGTTTTGGTGTGATTTCTCAACTCGTCCTGTTCAAACACGAGTTAGATCATTTGGCAGAAACTACATTTTTTTAGGGTCAGCTCAATGATAAATGAAAATGTACTCACTCTCATTTGGTTTTAAAAACTTTCTTAATTTCTTTATTCTGTTGAACACCTGAAAACATGTAACCATTGACCATTCCATAGTAGGAACAACTAATACTATGGAAGTAAATGGTTACAGGTTTCTTCAAAATATTTTCTTTTGTGTTCAACAGAAAAAAGAAAGTCAAACAGCTGAAGGGGAGTAAATGATGACCGCATTTTCATTTTCTGGTGAACTATTCCTTTAAGGTTATATGGATGTACCTGACCAATAGGTTGCACCGACTAATTGATTAGTTGACTTTAATGATCTGCCGTGATGCTTTTTGATTGACATCAACTAGTCATGCTGCACAGATCACGTGGTTTGATCTGAACTACATGACAGCTTTACACACGAAGGTGGTTCACCGTATGAAACTGCCCTTGCATGATTTAAAGTAATTTTTAAAATGTTATTTTTTTTCCAAAGATTCATATGAACTTTAAATCGATGGCAGTTAGGTCGCTCTATGCAAATACCCCAGAGCAGATGATAGCCAATCACGTTTACGCAACGTAGGAAACATTTGATTGGCTGTTGTTCTCTGCGAAGCGTAGATGCTGTGACATATTTTGTGAATGAGCTGTAAAGTGCACAGCTGCGGAGATGTGGCAAACTTCATAGCGTGTGTAAAGTTCATCCCCGATGAACGTGGTGAAGATGTGCAGAGAGCAGGCGTCTGATAACCACGATGAGCAGTAACCGAAAAAAACACAAGACTTGAGCAGGATTTTGAGCAGCTTTCTAGCGCGCACCATCATAGTGGTAAAATGTGCATCTGAGTAAGTCTCTGACAGCGTAATAACGCTTAACATTACAGCCTAGCCTTTGTCTTTCGGCCGTTATTTTGTCATGAATGAAGAATCTGTGTGCTGATGACATATGCATCACTTCCTCACTAAAATATGTCATTGCTACATTCTTACTAGAACCTGCAGTGATCAATAAGTTGACTGCATTTATTTAGCAGTAAAATTAGCCAGTGCTAATGTTCCATTAGTAATTAAATGAAAGTGTTGACAGTGCATACATTTTTTACTAAAATTAGTCATTGGTAATGTTGCATTGTTTTTGCAACGTGTTACACGCTGTCAAACAGCATGTGCATATATTACCTGCAAATAAATCACAAATTGTGGGATGTTTTTTTTAAGATTTATTTTTGGCCATTTTGCCTTTATTAGATTCATTTTGCCTTCATTAGATAGGATAGTATTGAGACAGGAAGCGAAGTTGGAGAGAGAGAGAGGGGTAGGGAAATGTCCTCGAGCTGGGATTCGAACTCGGGACGCCCTGACGTGCTACTGCACCACTAACCACTGGGCCATTGCACCGACAAATTGTGGGATGTTGCAAAACATTTGCATCATGTGATTTATTGATGACGTCACCAGCGAGTAGTCGACATTGACTCGACTTTCATAACATAAAAGTCGACTTTCAAAAATCTAGTCAGTCAACCCCTATTGACCACATTTACACTATGAAGACAATCTGATAGTAGAAGTAGTTAAAAGTGGACAAACTCAAAACACTTTAGAAATTCTTGTCTATACACCTGTATTTATCATTGGCCATGAAAAAGAATCCTAATGCCAAGTAAGAACAGGCCGTTAGTCAACTTAAACCCTGTCTTGTCTTTATAATCAAAAGTAAGCTCACACTTTCATCTGCATTCATTCAATCAATGTATGGCTAGTACTGGGCTATATGTCACAACACAGAAGAAATTTTGCTACTTCCATGATGTCAAACCTTTAAATCCCTTCAAATACAGTAAGTATAAATATGTAGAAAAACTGATCTGTGACCTTTATTGCTAAGCTACTTTTCATAATGACCTCCCTTTACCTCAACCAGTCAAGCGCCCTCCTGCTGTAATTACATTCATCTTTAGCATTTGTCTCCTTTTTGCTTTGATTTTTTCCTCTCATAAGGCCTCCTGGCTTTATTTCAAGATGACATTGATTGGATGTTTGACTTCACACACTCCGAGATGAAAGTTTGAGAAGAGAGAGAGAGAGCGAGATCAGGACACTGAAGTTACACTCTCATTGTGGAATTCTGGATTTCTGCTTTCAGTCACACTGATGGCTGAGCATCAAAGAGAAGACACAAGATATTACAAGGACATTTCCGGACTTCCTCGTATCAGAGAAATTCTCTTTTTGCCATTCCATTCCTCCGCAAGGCACTCATGAAAGATTTCAGCTGGTTTAGATTAGTTCGTTTTATTTAATTACCATAAGCGAGTGTATGTGTGTGTGTGTGAGCATGTGACTGTGTGCTTGTCACTCGCCAGCATTTCAGTCCATGTGTCTGTCTATATTTTTAACAATGCTGACTGGCCTGTGGATACACTCACGTTCCTGTGGCCTGCCGCACATCCTCTCTGTTCTATTGAATATAATCTGCTTATTATTAGCAGCATCAACGCTTGCGCGCACACACACATACACGCACACACTCTCAGCTCTGCGCACTACTGAAGTGATTCAGGGAGACTTGGCCTTCTGTACAATCTTTTTTTAGCTGTTTGTCAGAGCTGATCTCAGGAGACGCATCTAGAAATTGCACCCGTGGATAAAATCTATTAGTTGGCCTAATGTAAACCAGGAGCTTGTGTTCCTCACCTGGGACACTCAGAAGGTTCACCAGCGCTCCCTCAGGTCAAGTCTTTTTTTTTTTTGCTGTCTCTCCCCCAGAGAAGATGATTGTGGCTGCTCTGCCAACTGTAACCCGAGTGGTTCCTCTCACGAAAGCGATATAGAAGAAGAAATCAGTAGATATTGCTGAACTCTTGATGTTTTCTTGGTGAGAAAGCAAAGGTGAAAGGCTTCTTAAATTCTCACACCGTGCTTGCGATATATGTCATACAACAGTAACATGTACGTTTTTGTGTAAAAGAAATGTTTTGTTTTCAGTAGGGTTGGGTCGACAGACGATGCCATCATCCATCACCGATGGTTGATAGACATCACGATGCTGAATTGGCATCGCAATCCTACGCTCAGCCCCCATTGCAGCAGCAACCCGCTCGCGAAAAATACACACGGCCCCATTTACACTCATACGCCTTAGTTTTTAAATGGCATTTTATAATGAAAACGATCCACTTCCACACTGGCATTTCACTTAGCATTTCTGACCCCAGAGAGCAGTGCACGTCGGACAGTTTATCAAGGATGTACCACTGGATCGCATCTCACTATAGATCGCATCTCACTATTGTCCTGCAGAAAAAGTCCAACCCTAGTCTTCAGCAATAAAATTCAGTAGTCACATGCAAGAGAATCCGATTTCATTTTTTGAGAATCAGAATTGCATTTCATCTTACTTATCTGTGTATTATATTTTGATTTAGGAGGTTTTTTTTTATGTTTTTGGAAAAAAGTCTCGTAGTCACCAAGAACAAAACAGACTTATTGTCAAATGTCATATAAATATCCTTAAAAACAAACTGACCTCAGACTTTTGATTGGTGGTGTACAGTGCTCAGCATATATGAGCTCACCCCTTAAAAATCTCTCTTTGAAATGAACATTTTCTATAGGAGACTTTACAATATTATATTTGTGCATATACAGTCAGTACTGAAGCCAAATCTGGAGCTAATCTAACAAAATAACTATGTAATAAATAAATATGAAATAAAAATTATTAAAATTAAAAAGAGAAATTATCAAGCAAAATAGAAAAATATATAACATTTTGTTGAAATTGTGTAGTTTGTAATTTTTTGTGCAAAATTTCTCAATTTTTAAAAATGTATTATTTAATAAATATATACATTTAATACATCTTTTTTGGTCAGGGGCAATAGCCTAGTGGTTAGTGCGTCGACACAAAGCACTGTTTGTAAATCTCCACTGTCCTATCACAATAAAGGTGAAAACCCCTAAAAATAATTATATATACAAAAAATTTAACATCAGTTTTGTTCAAATGCACCAAAATATATTACCTATATTCACAGAGAGATGGATAAAAATAAATGTACATTGAGGTTATTTATTATTAATGGGATATAATACTCATTTATGCTGAGCACTGTATAAGTCAATGGTTCATGGATAAAGAAATCATTGAATATTGTCATAGTTCATCAGCCATGTCAGATAGTGTAGAAGACTCGAGATTTCAGACCTAGCTGTTATTTGGAACTTATTTTTTATGTATTAGCCTATGATTTTTCTGCATTACTAATCACTTAATAACACTCTTATGTAATATTTAACAAATTTGTGAACCCATATCCTATTTTACTTGTAGAAGATTAAAAAATGCTGACACCTACACTCTAAAAAATGCAGGGTTGTTAAAAAAAATTATGGGTATAATATGGACAAATCTGACCATTGGGTTAAAAAAGTGTTATTTAAATTTAACTGAAAGAATTAACCCAAACAACCAGAACAGCCTGACAACAGTTTCTTCCCTCGGGCAATCCATCTCATGAACACTTGATGATAGTATTTGTGAAACAAATATCACTGCTTCATATACACTTATTAATTTAACAACATATTTTACCTTCCAGTTTGCACATAACAGCTGCACATTGTATTTAGTAATATACCTGTACGTACACTTGTCAATTTTTATATTTGCATTCATTATTTATTTCTATTTTTAAATATATTTATTACCTGTTTTGTTTTTTGTTCGGTCTCAGTAACTCTGTTACACAGTAGAAGCTCTGCCATGAAAACAAATTCCTTGTATGGTGATCATACCTGTAACCTGGCAATAAAGCTCTTTCTGTTTCTGATTCTGATTGTGAGTATTTGGTTTGTTGATATCTGACCCAGTGTTGGGTTATGAGAACCCAATATTTTAGGGTGTAAATTAATTTGTAGACCACAGTCATTGATTTTAGTTTTTAGTTGTTTTTTTTTGTCAAAATGGTTATATTATCAGTTAATCAGTTGTGATCAGAATCACTGCGTTCCTGTTTGAAAAATTTTGAATGAGTTTCAATATAATCTCATTCTTTTAATGCAAAAGTTTGTGAAAACTGCAGTAAAACATTAAACTGGCCCAGTTCCATTATATTTACAGTTAAGGTCTTAAATTGAAAATGATTAGGCCTATTGTGAATGTTTTATTCTTTTTCAAATATTTTCGAAATGATATTTAATAGACCAAGGATATTTTCACAGTATTTGCTATAATGTTTCTTCTGGAGAAAGTCTTATTCATTTTAGTTTGGCTAAAAAAAAGCAGTTTTTTATAAAAAATTATAATTTTGAGGTCAATAGTATTAGCCCCTTCAGGAGATTTTTGAATTTTCTACAGAACAAACCAGTATTATCCAATGACATGACTAATTTCCCTAATTTGCTATCAAAATAAATTAGTTAGGTCTTTAAATTGCACTTTAAGCTGAATACTAGTATCTTGCAGAATATGTAGAAAAATAATATGCAGTCATCATGACAAAGACAAAAGAAACTGGTTATTAAAGGTTTTTTGCTTAAAAATGTGTTTAAAATCATCTCTCCATTAAATAACGCTCTATTAAACTAGAATTAAAATGTCACAGTCAGGCTAATAATTTTGACCTCAATGATATATTCATATACAGCACTATATACTGCAGTTTTGTCTGCATGCTTGGAGTAGTGCATTGTTTTTGAGTGCCACACAGGTGGTTTGCAGTCATTTAATCACTCTCAGCGCTCTTACGCCATGTGCAAAATAATTGCGGAACGGCACACTAATTTCTGAAATTTGCATCCCAACTTTTTGCCTGCAGTGCGTTTGGTGTTAGTGTGGCGCTCCTGCGCATGCCGCGCCGTTAAATGAATTCTCCATGCATAAGAGAATTGTTCTCATCTGTTTCTCATCTCCTTTGATGAAACCTAATGGCTTTCCAGGAAATGAAATTATGCAGTCATTTAGTGACAATGCAAAGTGTGCAGAGCATTTTGTACCCGGGGTATGTGTGTGTGTTTCTGTGTGCACAAGATGAGCAGCAGAGATGCCAAGATGCATCTCGCAATTCTTTTGTTCAGCCGAGGGAAAGAAAAAAAAAGATTTGTGTCCCAGTGCTCGGCTTATCTGTACGTATCGCGTACTGCTTGTGATTTATTTATTTATTTGCTTTTTAATTATTCCTTAAGGCAAGGAGCTGTACGCTGTGTTCTGGCTGCGTGGTGTGTAGCGGTGGAGGCAGGTGTGCGTGTATGCGTGTATGTGTGTGTGGGGCCTCTGAGGGCCGCTCCTCTGGCTGCCACTCTGATTGTGACCAGGTGCTGCTCAGGTGCATGATCCCGTAGAGCAGCTACACAGAACAGCAGGGCCGCAGGTGCAGTGGAGAACTCTCACTCTCTCTCTCTCTCCCTCTCTCTCTCTCTACCTCCTCCCTCTATACCTCCATTTTATCCTCCTCCTGCCTGTCACTCATTTGCTCTCTAAAGCACTCTCTTAGGCAAGTCTGTCTTCCTCCAAACCCTCCAATTATGTCATCATGACTCTCCGTGTCTTTCACTTGAAATATCGTTGCAAAGTTTGGGTCAGAAAATACAGTAACATCAATGAAAGCAAACATGTTAGTATTGTGAAATATTATTACTATTCAAAATATTAAACACAAGGGCAACACTTACTTCATGCAGGGCTATGTATTTTCAATCGTATCTGGATGCAGCCTTTATAATGCAATCTGAAATGCATCCCTCAGCGATGCAATCTCAGACACAATGCACTCAAATGGAGCAAGTGACATCACTATGAGGGGTAGGGTTAGGGGTGGGGTTAGGTGTGGCCATTAAAAAGCATTGGATGCAGCTCAGATTGCACTGCACCAGGCCTGCATCAAGACCCCTCTCTGTATTTTTGGATTTTGTTATAGTTTTTTTTAATAATAAAAACCTTCATTTACAAACTGCATGATGTGTTTACTTGTGTTACCTGTGACGTAATATTCTGATTAGTTTGATGATCTGGAATATTGAAGTGTGATGACAATACAAAAAAAAAAGGAAATCTGTCAAGAGGGAAACATTTCTTCACACCACTGTATTTCAAGAGTTCACACTTAGATATTGTTTGACAACTGTTAGCAAGTTTGGCATGCTGTCCCGAGAGAGAACCCTGAGCTCGGAGATAGGTGAGCCCAGGGCTCCCGCCTGGTCCATAGAGCATATGAGGGGAGTACGAGTTAAGGTGGTTCTCGAGAGCTCCCCGTGGTAAAGAAAAAAGGAGGAGAAGGGGTGGATGGGGGGTTTCTTCGGAAAACGAAGATAAGAGAGTAGTTCTAGCTAGGCTACTTATAGTGAGTTGGGGTTAATCTGATTGGCTAACTAGTGAATGTAGATGAGTGGCCAGGTGCAGTCAATCATATCACATGCTCCTCTCGAAATTAGTTTGAAAACTTCACTTAAGTATATAGTCAAGCCTGAAATTGTTCATACTTATTTATCATGCATATTTAATTATTCATTATATATACAGTGGCTATGTGAAGTATTCAGACCCCCTTAATTTTTTCACTATTTCTTATATTGCAGCCATTTGCTTAAATCATTTACGTGAATTTCGTCCTCATTCATGTACACACAGCACCTCATATTGACAGAAAAACACAGGATTGTTGACATTTTTGCAGATTTATTAAAAAAGAACAACTGAAATATCACATGGTCTTAAGTATTCAGACCCTTTGCTGTGACACTCATATATTTAACTCATCACTTCTGATCATCTTGAGATTTGTGTCCAGCTGTGTTTGATTATACTGACTGGACTTGATTAGGAAAGCCACACACCTGTCTATATAAGACCTTACAGCTCACAGTGCATGTCAGAGCAAATGTGAATTATGAGGTCAAAGAAACTGCCTGAAGAGCTTAGAGACAGAATTGTGGCAAGGTACAGATCTGCACAAGGTTACAAATAATTTCTGCTGCACTTAAGGTTCTTAAGAGCACAGTGTTCTCCATAATCCTTAATTGGAAGATGTTTGGGATGACCAGAAGCCTTCCTAGAGCTGGCCGTCTGGCCAAACTGAGCTATCGGGGGAGAAAAGCCTTGGAGAAAGAGGTAAAGAAAAACCCAAGTATTACTGTGGCAGACCTCCAGAGATGCAGTCGGGAGATTAGAGGAAGAGAGAAAGAGATGAGAGAAAGTTGTAGAAAGTCAACCATCACTACAACCCTCCACCAGTTGGGGCTTAATGGCTGACTGGGCCAGCATCTCTGGAGAGCCCTAAAAATGGCTGTCTACCTATGTTTACCATCCAACCTGACAGAACTGGAGAGGATCTGCAAGGAGGAATGGCTGAGGATCCCCAAATCCAGATGTGAAAAACTTTCCCAAATAGACTCATGGCTGTATGAGATACAAAGGGTGCTTCTACTAAATACTGAGCAAAGTGTTTGAATACTTAAGCCCATGTGATATTTCAGTTTTTAATAAATCTTCCAAAATCTCAACAATTCTGTGTTTTTCTGTCAATATGGGGGGCTGTGAGTACAGCAATGAGGAAAAAATGACTTGAATGATTTTAGCAAATGGCTGCAATATAACAATGAATGAAAAATTGAAGGGGGTTTACTTTCTGAACACACTGTATAATATATTATATATTTAAAAAATTCTTTAACTGCAGTAGCAAATACACAAGTCCTTGTTTCAGAAGTATAATATAGACCTATTTTAAATACCCTGCAAAATGTCAGTACATTTTTTTTTCAGTTTTGTGTATTCCCGCTGAATAAAAGTAATAAAGGTTTTTTTTAAAGTCTCACTGACAACACAGGCTCAGAGATATTTTGAGATGCCACCTCAACACATGATGTTGTCATTGTACTTGAAAAATGGTGAAGGCATTCATATTTGCTCATTTTTGGAAACTGCCAAGTTTTCAGTGTTGAGAAATAATAATAGAGTCCAGTGCAGAAAGTTGAGATGCACTTTTAAATGTGCCAAAAACAGAAACCGACAAACAGCAGAATTGAAAGTTTCTGTTTTTGAAATGGGGGAAAAACCTGACTATGTGTTAGCTTTAACTAACCTGTGACTGTGCAAATCCTCTTTTGCCATTAAAAGCTGTAAGGGTGTTGTAAAAAAAAAACTATAAGAAAAAGTGTCTATTGGAATGTGGAATCTACTGTTAGAATTCATATTGTGATGCAAAAGGATCTTTGCCTTTTTTATGTTGTGCAGTGCTGCAGTTAAGACAAATACAGTGAATGTATTTGTAGCAATGTACACACTCACAGAAACCCAGCTATCATGCTACACATGATACATTTTATTACACCTTATTGCTCTTAAAGTGTCAAATACACACAGGGTTATTAAAAAACACAGAAATCTGTTTAAAAGTTTGCCTGTGAGTGTGAAACCTGGGAAAGAAATCATGTTTATATTAAATCTGTGTATTGAAAAGACAGTATTATAGTATCTATACTGCGGTCTGAGCTGTTAAAATAAATGAAATTATAAAAGAGAAACCAAATCACTGACTGCTCTTGACTGATTGATGTTACTAGATTAATGAAAATAATTTATTTACTTGAATGCAGTGATCATTACTGATCTAATATCTATCTAGTATAATATAAAGATGTGTTCTACATAGAAGTGCACTATTCACTGCTGTAAAGTTGCATGACATGGTGTTTTGACACAAGAAATAGATCATTGCATTTCTCATTAATAATTTCCCATTCATCATGTTTGTTGTCAATTTTGACCTATCCATTTGATGTTTCGCTTTTAGGGATGTAACGTTATACCAATGGCATGGTTTGCTTTAGTTCACCTCGGTTTCCTGTGAGAGTATCGCAGTTTGACCCTAAGGGGTGTACCATGTTTTTCTGGTTCGTTTTGAATATCGTCACCCCCCTATTCCCTATAAATAAACATGCTAGAAAAACATATTTGCAGTGAAACAGCAACAACACTTTAGCATCTCCTGCCATGATTTCAAATGCTATGTCAGGTTACAAGAAGTTGGAAGTCCCTTCGCTTTCTTTTCCCTGCATCTAGCTGATTCCGAATGCAACAACGTGTCCTTTGTGAGTGGCTCTTGTGAATTAGTCAAGGTTGTGAATCCTTAAACATGACATTTGAGCAGCCTCGACTCGAGCCACTCGCACACAGGAGTGTTTAAGATGCTGCGAGCGCTGTGTGCTGACACAGGCTCCGAGCAGACAGCTGTAGTGGTGTGAGAGTCTGGTGGCACTAGTGTGAAGTGTAGTGGATGTAGCTGGTCATTATGCAGAGCTCCAGGGTGCGCTTATCTGTTACTGCGCTCAACCAAGCGTGAAGAGCCCAAGACGGCCTGAAAGACCACAAATCCCTCTCCTTCGCTGCTTCTTCATCCATCGCCCCTCCTCCCTTCCCTCCATCCATGCATCTATCCATCCACCCGTCATCCGCCCCTGCCCCGGCTGCAGAGTCTTGGGCCCCGGTGTGCGGAGGGGGGCAGTCAGGCTGGGCAGCTGCGGAGATCAGCTGGGGCCTGGTGCGCTCATGTCTGCAGGGCTGTTCACTGAGGGCCAGCAGAGCTCAGAGCTGATAGAGCCCTGCTGATAGAGAGGTCCTGGAAGCCTGCTGTCACGGGCCACTGGGGGCGACCGAAATTAACGCCTGAGCTAATCTGTTCACAATGTGTCTGTGTGGGTCTAAAGAGTTCTGTTATCATACACACTGAGGGAAAAAATCATCACAATGACAAAAAAAGGAAGAATAAAAAAAATATTAATTCCATACTGAAAGCTTAAGCCTGGAACATTTGCTGCACAATTGCTCAGCCAACTAAGCAAGCGTGCGACCCATTTCTGTTCTGCTGCTTGGACAGTGTCTGTGCAGTTAAAGCCAATACAATATTATTGTGTGTGTGCGTGTATATGTATATATGTGTATATATGTATGTATGTTTGTATATATGTGTATGTATATTTATGTATATGTACATAATGCATCTTATAAACACAAGCAAGCCTTAGAAATACACTCTAGACCACCATTCTTTAAAATAATTTGGTAATAATAGATTTTCATGTGTTATGAACACTACTATTAAAAAGAGGCTAATAGCACTTTTTTTAATATATGCGTAATAGTTTTATTTAGCAAGAAAATTATATTGTTGTATTGTAGATTGTACAAAAACTCTGTTTCTGATAAATGCAGTTTTTTTGGATTATAATTATCAAAAAATGATAATTGTATTACATTTTCCTCAATAACATTAAACAGCACAACAGGTTTTAACTTTCATAACAATATGGTGTTAGGCCAGATCAGCATATTAGAATTAGGGCAGGGCGGTATGAGCAAAATTCTGTTTCACTGTATAAGATTTTATTTTACAGTAACAATATACAGTACTCAGCATATATAAGTACACCCCTTACAAATCTCTCTTTTAAATTCATATTTTTCATAGGAAGCTGTACAATATTATATTTGTGCATATACATTAAATTTTTTATAACAGTCCAAAAACTAGTGCAGCCAAATTTATATGCGATAGAAAAATATTAAATACAAATTTTAAAAAGAAGAAAATATTATTTTAATAAATATATCTGTTTAATAAGTCTGTTTTGTTTAAATGCACCAAAATACATTGCCTATGTTCACTGACAAGTCAAGGAAAATATTCATCTTCAAAATGGGGTGTACTCAATTATGCTGAACACTGTATTTTTCAATAAAGTTATTTAAATAGGTAGTTATTCCAGAAAATCCACAAAAAGTGTTAGAATAAAGAAACCTAAATTCTTCAGAAATGAAAATGTCTGATTCTTTTATTTGGACTTTGTTAAATATAACAATGATGAAAATATTTTCAAACTCCTTTTGGCTGAGCCGATGCTGATATATTTTCTGTCTGTGTGTTTTGGAAGGTGTGAATTACAAGTTAATTTACAGAATCAGGCTTGACATTTTTATTCCCCATAAGTGTTAGCTACTCACAATAAATTAATCAGACTTGTGATTTTACGACCTCAGTTGATGCTTTCTTCCTAGGTAGAACATAAAAATAATTCTTAAAATTTTATTAGTATAACATAGCAGTGCCTAATCACATTTCTTATTGGGGAATAGGACCCAGCGGAAAGCTGCTTGGGAAAGATTTTGTAAAGTAACAGGAAAGCTCTGTATGATTGGTGTCACAGTCGAGCTTTTTTTCATATATTGCTTCCAATATATCAAACAAGACTCACTCAAAAAATGAAGTTTGCTCCTTGTTTTTTTTGACATTTTATCTGTCTTACATTCATTCCACTTACATTTGTAAAAAATAATTTAAAGGTGCTGTATGTAAGTTGTTGACTCTTCTAAAGCATAAAAATACCCTAATGTGTTTGCAGGTATTTAAGAAACATGCCATGTGAACATTCTTGTTTATTTGAAAAACAGAAATAAAGTCAGAAATTTTGCTTTGAAAATGTTAATTGCCGGAACGCTGTCTTGTTTATGATTTTTTTTAACCTGCCCAATGCCAGCTTACCCAATTACAGTTGAAGTCAAAATTATTAGCCCCCCTTTGAATTTTTTTTTCTTTTTTAAATATTTCTCAAATGAGGTTTAACAGAGCAAGGAAATTTTCACTGTATGTCTGATAATGTTTTTTCTTCTGGAGAAAGTCTTATTTGTTTTATTTCGGCTAGAATAAAAGCAGTTTTTAATTTTTAAAAGCCATTTTAAGGTCAAAATTATTAGCCCCTTTAAGCTATATTTTTTTCGATAGTCTACAGAACAAACCATCATTATACAATAACTTGCCTAATTACCCTAACCTGCCTAGTTAACCTAATTAACCTAGTTAAGCCTTTAAATGTCACTTTAAGCTGTGTAGAAGTGTCTTGAAAAATATCTAGTCAAATATTATTTACTGTCATCATGGCAAAGATAAAATAAATCCATTATTAGAAATAAGTTATTAAAACTAATATGTTTAGAAATGTATTAAAAAAAAATCTTCTCTCCGTTAAACAGAAATTGGGGAAAAAAATAAACGGGGGCTAATAATTCAGGGGGGGCAATAATTCTTCTAAATAAGACTTCAACTGTATATTTCAGCATCTCGGCTTCCCTTGTTGTAAAACCACATATTTTATTCATTCTTTCAGAATGTCTCTCATAGTATGCGTCTGAAATGACTGAAATGTGACCTCCGGTGGACAGTCGCAGACTCTGAAATAAGACACAGATTCAGAGTTCCACATGAGGTGGTTATTAATTAGCAAATAATATAAATATTATAAACGTAAATATTAGGTGAGCAGGTTACATTGTAATCCTGTGTCCTAACGCTGTGTGAGGAGATTTGCAGTGATAAGCAATTTGGCTGTTTGCACCAAGTGAAACATGACTGAAACTTAAATACAGCCATTCTGATGCGCAGAACATTCACTCACTCACGAAATGGTAATGTTCACACTCTAATTAATACATATTAAACCTCTTTAACATTATTAAATATATACGCTGAATCACTCATATGAGTCACAGTGCCAAAGTTCAGTTTCAAACGGTTTCTTTTATTTTCAAGATCTGAGGTGAACTATCTGCTGCTGCTTTCTGTAGTATGGCAATAAATGTCATGTGAAATGGCATTCAAACTCACATTATTTGCATTTAACACTGAATAAACCACATTAAGTGTACCTGTGGTGATCATTTTATCCTGTTGTTCAGCTGTGAGAAATAGAAGCCGTTTCTAATATATCAATTCGAGGTGTTGGTTAGGACAAAAACTCCTTTTAATATAGAAAATGCTCCTTCTATTGCGTGCCGTTGCTTTTATTTAGAACACAACTTAAATCAGCCTTGTTGTTGGTGTTGTTAATCTGGCAACCTGCGCTTGCGTTTGTTTTGATCCAGGAATGCAATACCTATTTGAACCACTGGGTGTCAAACTTACATACTGCACCTTTAACTTAATTAAAAATGTTGTTCCAACACAAATCTATTGTGTGAAACCCAGCATTTTTACAGTGCTGCATTCATAACATAACATGATATTATTTATGTGTTTTAATATCATTTTCCTAGTCTAAAGTTCACATGTTATCAGGTCGACATTAGGACCTGGGGGGAAATCTTAACCTGGGGGAACTTAATGAGGTATATTGTTCACTGAGTTATTTTGTACTTGCATTCAGTTTCAAGTCAGTAATTCAGACAGGTAATCTAAATCACAGGTAAAAGTTCACTTTAGATTGCTCACCTGCTCTTACTATGAGCATTCAAGTCAGCATTTTCCTCAGTCTCATAAGCAACATCTTGCTCAGGCTCACACACACACTGTACATGAGTATGCCCACTCATTTACATGTCGCAGTATACAGAGAATAAAAAAACTACTTTTGTCCCTAAAGACTGGGAAGTGAGTGCCCAAAATTCAGCTTTAATTCAAAAAATTCATTCATTTTTCCTCTAGCTTAGTCCCTTTACTCATCAGGGGTCTCCACAGTGGAATGAACCGCCAACTTATCCAGCATATGTTTTACACAGCGGAAGCCCTTCCAGCTGCACCCTAGTACTGGGAAAAATTCACTAAATTGTATTATATAATAATTATGTAGTAACATTATTGCTTTTATTGCAATTTCGATCAAATAAATGCATTCTTGATGAGCATAAAATGACTAAAATCACCTAGACCTCAAACATTTGAATAGTAGTCAGATTTTTCTTTACTATTACAATATCATCCTCTTTGAATTCGATGGAAAGTCATCGGTCAGATGGTGTGTAAACCCTGTAATTTCAACTCACTTGCTCAGCAAGATTTTCTCTTTAAATGACGACCGTATCTAATGCCCTTAGCATGTGCCTGTGAGAATGCAAGCCATGCTTATGTTCTGACACGTATTAGTATGCAGCTATAATAAAAAGCGTGCATAGCTTGAAGCATGTATGTGCAAAGTATGTTTCAGGCGTTAGAGCAGTAAAAAATATATATCTTTAATATCTTGTGCCAACTAGTTCAGCTCATGGTGGCATTTAGAAATGTGTCATAAATCTCAATAATGCTGAATGACACATGAAAAGGGCGACGCCTACATTCTGCATCCATGTGCATCACAGTTGGATTTACTCGGTAACACGAGCAGCATGTGGCACTTTGGGCTTTGATGACTGTATCATTAGCTGGCATTATTTAATCCAATCCCGTTACATGCATAACGAAGCCTGAACAAAACAACACCCAAATCTGCTTTCAGTCTTCATTGGAGGGTGTAAGCATGGGCTTTCATGTTTTCTTCGCTGTTTTCCTCCATTCAGCATTGCTCCCGTTTCCTTGTATTCTCAACGACTCCACCCATCATCCTTTCTAAGTGCTCTCCTTAGGAAAACCCCCTCTTTTCCACTCATCCATTGGCATTTTCATCCCTCCATCTCTATTTTTGGTGTGTCCGCTGTCTTTATCCATCTTCTTTCCACCTCTACAGCCTTGATCTGTTTCTTGGTTCTCAGCAGCAGCTCATGCCAGTGAAAATGTTAGTGATTCTTAAATGAAAATGCAAAGTTGAAGGGCGGTGATTCATTAGGAAGGAATTCTGCCAGTGAAACAAATGCAGTCTGGACCCAGAGCTCCCTGCTGCTGTCAATGACTTTACCAGACTCTCTCTCTCTCTTTCTGTTTTCTGTCTCGCTCACTTCAGCGTTCAGTTTCAGAGTATTTTATTGACTTGATTGTTTTACACACCCTGTTGCCAGAGCATCAATGCAAATAATGACAATTAATGAAAAAAGGTGCCAGTAATGGTCATAAAAATAATGCACAATATACATTAAAATGAAGCAATCAAAGCAACGCAATAGTTTGAATGCAATAACTCTTTTGTTAAATTTGTTTTTGTGGTATTACTTAATGTATACCCGCTTTAATGCTGTTTTTTTCCTAGTTTATCCTTAAATGTAAGTTAGGAAAAGCTTCTACAAAATGGCATATTGCTCAGAAACCAACTAAACATTTAGAACATACACTCACCTGCCACTTTATTAGGTACACCTTACTAGTACCGGGTATCTTTGGTGGCAAAGATTTAACAAGGTACTGGAAATATTCCTCAGAGATTTTGGTCCATACTGACATGATAGCATCACGCAGTTGTTGCAGATTTGTCAGCTGCACAACGAATCACCCATTCCACCACATCCCAAAGGTGTACTATTGGATTGAGTTCTGGTGACTGTGGAGGCCATTTGAGTACAATGAACTCATTGTCATGTTTAGGAAACCAGTCTGAGATGATTCGCGCTTTATGACATGGCGCGTTATCCTGCTGAATGTAGCCATCAGAAGATGAGTACACTGTGGTCATAAAGGGATGAACATGGTCGGCAACAATAGTCCGGTAGGCTGTGGTGTTGACACGACGTTCAGTTGGTACTAATGAGCCCAAAGTGTGCCAAGAAAATATCCCACAGCCCATTATACCACCACCAGCCTGAACGGTTGATACAAGGAGGGATGGATTTATGGTTTCATGTTGTTGACGCCAAATTCTGACCCTACCATCCAAATGTCGCAGCAGAAATCGAGACTCATCAGACCAGGCAGCATTTTTTGCAATCTCCTATTGTCCAGTTTTGGTGAGCCTGTGTGAATTGTAGTCTCAGTTTCCTGTTCTTAACTGACAGGAGTGGCACCCGGTGTGGTCTTCTGCTGCTGCAGCCCATCTGCCTCAAGGTTGGATGTGTTGTGTGTTCAGAGATGCTCTTCTGCAGACCTCAGTTGTAACGAGTGGTTATTTGAGTTACTGTTGCCTTTCTATCAGCTGGAACCAGTCTGGCCATTCTCCTCTGACCTCTGGCATCAATAAGGCATTTGTGCCCAAAGAACTGCCGCTCACTTGATATTTTCTCTTTTTCGGACCATTCTCTGTAAATACTAGAGATGGTTGTGTGTGAAAACCCCAGTAGATCAGCAGTTTCTGAAATCAACATCCAACAACCATCCCACATTCAAAGTCACCTAAATCACATTTTCCCTTTCTTCCACCTTTCTATATATATATATCCCATACATAAAAACTATTCTAGCATCATTTGAGCTGATTGTGCTACCTCTCTATCTCTATTTGAGGCGGCCGTATGGTTAAAAAACACTATAGTATTTACTATAAATTACTATAGTATATTTTCATGTGGCTGTCTGACAGCTGAAAATAGATCTGGTAGCAGATTTCGCAGCTTCTGTTACTTTTTACCTTTTTCCTTTTTTGTGAACATTTATTATTTTTATTTAGGATATGCGTTTTCACATTCTGATTCCAATGCCTAATTATTAATTGTTAAAATTACTATAATTAAATATTCTTAAATATAAAATATGATGTGTTTTTTGGAAGAGTGCACTTGCATTTTGATGATACTACATATATTGTCATTCTGGCATTATATAATGAGTGGCATTAAATGGTTTAAAAACTACAATAATATTGTTTATCGCAATATATTTTAGTGCAATATATCATCCAACCAAAAAAATGGACATCGTGACAGGCCTAGTTGTGATGTATTTAAGTTACTTTTTCAGGATATACTTTTATTTTCATTGTATTGCTAACACTACAGTGGACACTTTACAATAAAGCACTTTACAATAAGGTCCACTAGATTTTTTACATGCATTAAATAACATTAACATTACAGTATCTTTTTTATGTGCAATAACTAGTGAATAAAACATAGAGATGCTCAGTTCCATTAAATAATAGTGACTGATACATTATTAAAATGAAAAGGAAGTGTTATCATTAATATTAATGTGTAATGTTTATATAATATTAATATTATTGTATTTTTTGTAGACATTTAACAATTATAGACCATAATAATGTTTGGCTCTGCTGTACTTGACAAAATTCAGTGTGTTCAATATGTTTCTTTGTGTCGCAGCTCTAAAAGAACATTGGATTGTCGAATTGGTGTATTTTCGAGGTATTTTCAGGCACGGTGTCCAGTGGAAGACGGTCTCCCCCACAGTCTCTCACATGTAGGCATGTGGTGTGGAGCGATGTTGGAGCATATGTTCTTCTGAAGGCTGATGGCTAATGGGCTGTGTTGAGTATAATTACCGAACAACCTGTTGAAATGAATGGGGGCTCATGGGATGGACAGTGGGGCTTCTGGCTTCCACCTGTGTGTAGCTGAGCTCCTGCTGTGCCCCACAGGTGCTGCTCTTACATATACACACACACACACACACACACACACATACACCTGGCTCGGGGTCTCAGGTGGTGAGCGTTCAGTCAGTCTGAAATAACCCTTCCTCCCCCACACCTAATCCAGCGAGGAGAGATGAATCCCCTGAATGAGTGTCTCTCTGTCAATGCGGCAGCGCTCCAGCATACACACATACACTGTACAGAATCCAAGAGTCTGTCTTTTTCATCAACCAAAACCAAGGCAACCTTCAGCTTTCAAAGCTCACAATAAACAAGAAAAGATGTATGTAGGTTATGACAATTGCATGGTATAGTTTGGTACGAGTGGCTATAATTGTTTTTTACAATCAAAGTATCCTTCAGCTTCACGTCATCCACTTTAGCTTGATAATAAAACCAAGAGGTATTACAGTTGGAGAAATATTAGATACATATCAACTAGGCTGGTTTAATCTCACTTTTCTTTAAATATTCTCAAGATTCATTGTTTGCAATTAAATAACATTTTAATAAACCGTTTTAATTAATATGTAAAGTTACAAATAAAATAAATAGAATATAGTACTTATTTATTGAGTGACTCGATGAATCATTTATTCAAATGATTCATTACAAATAGCTGATTTTTTCAGAAATGAAGTGAATGTCCTTATTAATGGATTATTGATGTTATTAAAAAAATTATTCATTTAGTAACAGAACTAAGCTGATTTAGTATATTTTCTTAAATATTCTTAAGATAGTTGAGAATCTGTGATGAATTTGTTGTTCACAATTTTAAAAATGTTTAATAAAAGCGTTTTAATTAATATATAATGTTAAAAACTAAATAAATAGGAAAGGGTATTTATTTAATGAGTGAGTCATTGAATCTTTTTTCAAATGATTCATTACAAATAGCTGATTCATTTAGAAATTATTAATGGGTATTGACTTAAATATATATATATATTAATTTAGTAACAAAAGTTGATTTAATATGAACTTTCCTTAAATATGCTCAATATTGTTATTGTTAGATTTTTTTTTTGAGAATCTTTCATAGATTCGTTGTTCACAATTAAAATAGCATTTTGATAAAATGTTTTAATAAATATACAATGTAAAAAAAATAAATAGAAAAGGGTATTTATTTAATGAGTGAGTCAGTGAATCGTTTATTCAAATGATTCATTACAAAGAGCTGATTCATTCAGAAATGAAGTAAATGTCCTTATTAATGGGTTATTGACTTTATTTAAACAATTTAAACAACATTTAATTTAGTAAAAAATGATTTTGTTTGAAACTGAAAACTGAAAAATCACCATACTGTGTTTCTACCATACACCATCCTAATGTAACTTTCTCAATATTAATATCTTGTGTTTTGAATTGTGGTATAAAATCTGGGATTGCATTTATGCTGACATTCAGGACATCATCTTATAAAAAAAGAAAACATTTTTTTTTCATTTCTGACTTAAACTATTAGCTCACTCTTAACTGTGCTATAACAGACTTAATCGTTCAATGAATGCTTTTGAACTCTTTTTATTTTTTTACAAAGCAGATGACGGACAATCTCGCACATCTTCAAAACAGCAATTACAATATCATCACAGATACATAATAAATATCACACACCCCTGATACACTTATATTCTAGGTAAAACTATTCATGTCACTGCGCAGCATCGTAGCACTTCATCATTCGCTGAATGCAGCGTCCACTTCACCAACATTATAAAAATATCCCTGTGAGCTGTTGCCGTCTAGGCCCCCCGACACACTTTCACACATACAGAGTGAATTGTGTTCGCACGCTTTCTCTCTCTGTGACACGATTTCTCTCTGACAGAACCCTGAGAAGTGTTACTAAACACTTCTCCACTATGAAAAAAGAAATGTTTTAATACTGACAACTCTTTCATTGCTCCTGACATATGCCTGTTCTTTGATATCGGAGTCTCTCAGCCACTCCAGTGTGTCTTTAAACAGGATTGTGGCATGCTTGCATGTGAATTTAAAGAGTCCACTGGCAACACCGCCCGAACGGGACCGAAATTCCCCTCCTGCATTCATCCTTCTCCTCCATCTTTCCAATGAGGCCCCATTGTTTAACAGTTGCTTGGCATCTGATACCAGCCGGCTGCAGTGCCTTTGATGTGGCTCAGATGATGCGATATCCATCCTGGGACATAAAAGAGCGTCCCGCCCTCCTGTTTTTCCAATGCATTCTCAGCTCCGTCTCCACACACACACATGAGTCTGCGTGGGTTCGCTCGAGGGGAGGCATCAGGCCGACGTGGCGTGATCTGCGGTTGGTGCGTGGAAGAAAGGGTTATTAGATAGCTCATCACACTCCTCCGCCGAGAGGAGGAGGAGGAGGAGGAAGGAGAGGGATGTGTGATTATGAAGTCATCAGCCATGAACCGGTGGGGTTGGGGAGAGGCGCCCGTCCTCAGGGGGCCATTGATTGGTGACCATGTGTTTGTGGCCGATAGACTGTGAAATGGTGTGTTGCTGCACGGCTGTGGCGCACCTGCGTCCCACCAAGGTGATTGATTGGTTTGGTCATGTGGAATGTTCCCATCTGGTCTGCAGTAATGCATTTCTCTCTGTCTCTCTTCCTCTCCCGCTCACTCTCATATTGAGGAGTAGCGGGCATTGGCTGGAGAGGGTGGTTAAGTTTAGGACCGCAAAGGTCAAAAGAAAACATTTTCCACCTCGGTTTTTTTTTTTCTACCCCAAGTAACAACAGAAAATCACATTGGGCAGAGCTGGTCGTTCCATTGACTTTTAGAGGTGGGGGTGTTTAGGAGAAATCCAGCTGCTGTGCTTGCTGACAGGTCCACACACAGGTCCCTCTTCCCCATCTGGTGAGGCAGGAGATGCTGCAAAAACCTGTGAGATTCTGAAAGGGCTGTTCTCAATGAGGAGGAAAAGTGTCAGTATATGGATGTTCACCAAATGGCATTTGATTTAATAAATGTGGAAAGTAAAAAAAAACCCTGTTTATACATGAGATGTACTACAAGTGTAGTTATTTGGAATTAAAATTGTAATTAAATGTAATGTGTTTTATTTTTATATATGCTTAAAATAAGTAATAATAATAAAGCATGGAGATCAAAGGGATCTTAAGCATTGTGGTCTGCAGGTGTATATTATTAAATAAATGTTGCATTATTTAAATGTCAAATTAAATAATCCTAAAACATTTTATTATTCGACTACTAGACAGTTGCAGTTTTATTTTATTTTATATTTTATAATTTTCATTATATTTTAAGCTAAAATGTTTAAAAATAAATTATGATGAAAAATTTAGAGTTTTATTTATTAATTTATTTGAAACAAATCATCAGAGCATTTCTATATGTATTTTATATTTTATATTTTGTTTTTTCCATTATATTTTAAACTAAAATGTTTAAAAATGAGTTAATTAATTGTGATTTTGTTTTTTTGATTAATTGATTGATTTTTATTTATTTATTTATTTATTTATTTATTTATTTATTTATTTATTTATTTTTAAACAAATCATAAGAACATTTTCATGAGATGCTTTTCTTACAACGCAGATCTTTAGCAAGCCACATATGAATACGGGAATTTATTTTTATTGGATAATGTTTTAATGTATTAAAACTTAATTATATATTTTTTTATATTGATGTAAAACATACTTGTCATGAAATTTCATGCTTAATTATTTATATTTTATTATTATTATTATTATTATTATTATTATCATTTATTCATTCATTCATTCATTTTCTTTTCTGCTTAGTCCCTTTATTAAGCTGGGGTCACCACAGCGGAATGAACCGCCAACTTATCCAGCAAAAGTTTTGCACAGCGGATGCCCTTCCACTATTATTATTATTATCATTAATATTATTTTATTATTTTTATAACCTTTATTTTACCAGGAAAGACACATTGAGAATAAAAATCTCTTTTACAACAGTGTCCTGGCCAAGATTAGGCAGTATACATGTCACATGGGTCTAACAGACAACAAACAAAAAACAATTAACAGTCAACATGAATCACACATTGACAAACAAATGATTCAAAACATCTACGAGCCTGAGTTTTAATGTCTGAATCTATTATACTCTTTTTAAAAGTATTTAGTGGAATTAGTTCTTTAAACTTCAACTTTGTTTGTAGATTATTCCATGCAAAAGGTTCTGCATATTTAAAAGCCTTTTTCCCATCTTAGTCCGCACTTTAGGAACAGAAAGTACATAAATAAACTGTGACTGAAGAACATAGCTAAGGACAGGTTTTTTTTTTACAAATGTAATTTTGGAGATATGTATCATTATTATTATTATTATTATTATTAATAATAATAATAATAATTTATGAAACCCACGCGAACGAAGGGAGAACATGCAAACTCCACACAGAAACGCCAACTGACCAAGCCGAGGCTCGAACCAGCGACCTTCTTGCTGTGAGGCGACAGCACTACCTACTGCGCCACTGTGTCGCCCTTAATTATTTATTTATCTACTTATTTTCTAAGCCTAAAATGCTTTGCACAAAATATGATAGTGGCCACTGTTGACTGAAAAAGGGTGAAGACCATTGTCTAGTTGTAGGAGACACTAAGATTTATCCATCATTGAGAAACAAACTTACATTAGAGACATGACTCACCTTAAGATGGCAGCCTCATTCTCCACTCCCATAATCCTCTTCAATCTTTTTCCCATCTTTCTTCTGATTCGTCCTTAATCCTGTCCTCTCTCCCTCCTTTTAATTGATCTATTCATTCCATCTAATGACTAATTACATATCAGAGTGCATCAGCAGAGGCATTCATCATCGTAGAACATAATAATCAATGACATTTCAACAAAGAAAAAAATAAATATGCAAATAAGAGCTCATTAACATTTGCGCTAGCTGTTTGAATAATGCCACTGCTGACAAGACTGTAATTAACAGAAATTGATGCTGAGCTCAGGGGTAGCGTGCGTTGGAGATTGTGCCCCTCTGTGCGCTTCCTTGGCACAGAACAGACCCCTCCACCACACCCCCTGCCTGTACCTGCTCGGGTGGGATGATATAAGAAAGCCCCCAGTTTGGACGTTTGTGCCCTGTCCTTGCTGACAGTCAAACACAAGCCTTCTCAACATCAAACGCATCAACAAAGAGATACACAAACACTTCAAACGAGGAAACAAAAGGATCCATTTTAAAGCCACAGAGCCAGTGAGCGAGTGGGTGTGCTGCTTTGTTTGGCATTGTGATGTTTGTGTGTGTTTGCTTGTGTTCGTGTGTGGGCATCGAGCGTTCAGGACTTTGCGCTGATAGCTCAAGGTTCTTGCCGAAACAAACTTTAGACAGCTGTAGAGCTTTCTTTTTCTTTACCTCACCCTCCCTCCCTCCTTCTGCTGGCCTCCAAGTTTAGCCCTAGCCCCCCGCTCTGCTTTCCTGCCTCTGCTTTCCTGTTTTTGTCAGGAATTTTAGGAGAAAATGCAGCAAACACAATAAAGCTGTTTATGTCAGTTTTTGGACGGCCCAATGTGCTGATTATAACAAGTTGAAGGAATTTCCTTTATTGCGCGTGTTAGCCTTGCCATATGGCCCAACACGGGACATTAACTTGACGGCGATAATGAATTACTCCAGGGTTTTCGAAACATAGAATTCGAGCGAGAGAATGCAGGATGGACTTTTTAGGGAAGGAAGGGCATGTGAGTTTCATTTGCGTTTGATGATGTTACCTGCTAAGAGGTATCGAGTACATTGCCGTTTTCAGGGTTTCCCCGGGGTCTTAAAAAGTCTCAAATGTAAAAATCGAAATTTAATTTAAATCTTAAATTCACTGTTCTAGGTCTTAAATATTTTTGCACAGGTCTTATTTTTCCGATGTCCATGTAACGCTACATCTAACACTCATTTAAATTCTTTTTTTTGCTGTTGCTTGGTTTTTGTGGTGTTGTAGTTTTTTATTTCACTAGTCCAAATGTAATTTGCAGTATTACGACTACAAGGACGAACATGCAATAGCCAATCAGCTTTCTGTTATTGAACTCAGTGCACACTGCGAATGTGATGTCATCGATGTGTTTGCAGAAGTTCGCTTTCGGTGTGAAACAGATTTCGGGTGAACAGTCCACGCAGTGCCTCGTTTGATTTGAGTTGAATATGTAACACTTTGATGAGATTTTGTCTGAAACAGGTACGACTGTACACACATCTTTATGATCCATCCATGCGTGATCATCATAGAGATAACCAGATGACCAATAATTCTTGGCTAGAAATTGCAACAGCCGTGGGAAAGGAGGAAAGTTTTTGTAAAAGTTTGAAAAAACCTGAGGTTAAAGTTTGTTAAAGCAAAAAAAAGATGCCATTGCAAAAGTGGAGACCCATGTGGTTTTAACATTACAGAATGTGTTTTCCACTATTTATAGGTTTAACACTGATGTATGTTACAATTTTGAAGTTAAAACAATTTAATAGTTACAAACTTAAATTAAGTAACAAATTATGTCTATGATAACTGGATAAGAATATTTGAACCTGTCGATTTACAATATACCGATGCCCAATTTCTAGGCTTTATTAGTGATAATGGACAGGATTGTTGGACCATTATTGCCTTTTTAGCATACGTATAGGACAGAAACTAGCCAGACAGTAATGTGTGAATTGTTGAGTGGGCAAAATAAAATAATAAAGCGTCAGTATTTTTAGTAAGTTTTTTTTTTTGCTTTTATTCTTGCCATAGTAAAAAATATAATTGTAGAGCAGCCCATTCTCTCTTGTCATTGATATTTAACTTTAATAGGTAGAACTGTCCGAGATATGAACAAAAGCATGTGATGCATCAAAGTGTGATTTAAAAAATCTTGAATGGTTACAAAAATCTTTATAATCATTATAATAAATTATAAAAATAATAAAAAGTTATTAGTGTATAAATCTTGAATAATAATAATGATATGACAAAGTTCCGGAAACGTTGTGCTTCTCTGTTTATCCGTCTGACTTACGGTCAGTTTCTTTTGACAGCCCCTTGTCATATAAAAGAACATCTCAATGGCGAACGCATCAAGTATCAAAGCCTCATCCATTTTGTGTGGTGCGCAATGCGGCGCCAGGCGAAAGTATAAATCAGCCTTAAGATGTTTTTTTTCTGTAGTTCAATGGTGCGTCTAACCTGTCTTTAGTACTGTTCAATTTAAATAATTTAATTTTACCACAAATTTTGTGATTTTTGCATTTTCTCTCGCGTGTTTTTGATATTGTGATAAAGGTCTTAAATTTAATACTTAATGGTCTTAAAAAGTCTTAAATTTGACATTATATCTGCAGAAACCCTGGTTTTATTATTGTATCTTGGTTTGTTTGGGAACCAAGTCAATGTGGAAAAGAAAAAAAATACCTAGCGAGTCCCTTGGAATGTATTCGAAGACCGAAAGAGAGTGAGTGGTGGGGTGGAGAAAGAGAGAGAGAGAGGGAGGCTGTGGAGTGTGGATACTAATTGGCTGTTTTTGTGGCTGCGCTTTTCAATTGATCCCTTGAGATGCTTAGATCACTACCTATCTGAGTATCAAAACAAGAGCTCTGGTCTTGCCTGGCGGAACTGTGATCAATAGGGAGCCTCCCCGGGAGCCTCTCTACACGGTCACGTTTTAATTGTTCCATGCCTCTGAATGTAATCTCAATGTTTAATATCGCCGGCCTATTTATACATCCCTTATTAACCCCCTCGACAGGAATAAGCATGTCCTTCGCTTGTGTTGGCACTTGTGAAAGCACATCAATGGTATTTACATAGTCCGGTGACTGTTAAACAAATGTCTGGGCTGCTTTATTCAAAGCGAGATGGTGTGGTGTTGAAACATACCGATTTGCAGGGTTTGGGCAACAGCTCCAAATATGTACATCCATATTTGATGATTTAGATATTTTGGTTGGGAGGTTAGTAAATAAATGTAAAAAAAATCATGCACCTTTGATGTTTATTTGGGAAGTTTCACAGACTTGTGTTATTGCTGTTTTTTTTTTTTTTTTTTTTGCAATACCTGTATTAGTGATAAATTAGTTTAAAAATGCATTTATATGTTAATATAGATGACAAATAGTGGAAATAATCAGCACACTGCCACTTTAGCTCTCAAAAGACAATTTAATTGGACAATGTTTTGACCTACAAGGTTTTCATCAGGTCAGCCCTAGATTGTTGCTACATCCCAATTCGCATACTATCTGTCCTAAATAGTATTTGAAAATACACTGAAAAAAATTATTTAAAGGTGATTCCTTGGATTTACTCACTTTTTTACGTTAAGTGGTTGTAAACAATTTATTTGGGCTGAATTTCAACAAACAAATTAAGTTGAACATTATTGAATTTAATTTGTTTGTTTAAATTCAACACAAATAAATTGTTTGCAACAGTTTTGCATGCAACACTTTTTTCAGTGTACGGTACAATTAGTATGTCCCAAATCGTAGTATGGTTTACTATTTCCGGTAAAACATTTAAGTGTAGAAGCGTCCATACTCTAACCGCTGATATTGCCCACCGTACATTATGCGTTGGACGTGAACGTATGGTTTACTATTTCCGGTAAAACATTTAAGTGTAGAAGCTTCCATACTCTAACCGCTGATATTGCGCATCGTACATTATGCGTTGGACGTGAATTTGATTAAAACTATAAACGCAGGTGAAAAGTGTAAATAAACTACAAACATGGTGGATGCAAGAGACCAACCATCAAGTAGACAGGCTTCGGTAAAGTTGTTTGAATGACTGTTAATTAATATCTAGCCAACTGGAACATGTTTAAACCTGGTTTTCTGTGTTATATTTCATCTGCAACAGTAATACTGAACTTATTTAAAGACGTGCTTGGACATTAACATCTGAATGCTTTATTATCCAAAGACCTGAGGAGATTTCTCAGCATGAAAGACTTGTGAATGGCAGATTAACCTGCTGCTTCTCCAGTAAAGTAGTAAATGAAATATGAAATGTGGATGATTGTCACGGCTAACGAGGATGTAATATGTTCCAAAGCTTGCACACTCTTCTGTTACACACAAATGTATCTATTTTTCCTTCACAAAAAAAGTACATACTTTTAGGGCGTAGTATAAGTATGCGAATTGGGACACAGTTATAATCAAACTCCAGACAACACACCTGCAAACAGTGATCCCCCCAATTAACCAATGAATAGGTAAATAAGAAACATACAAGTCGAAAAAAACAGATGTATACTCATACATACATGCATACATAAATGCGTATATACTGTTATTATTAAAAAAATATTAGAATAACTAAGTCAAAAGTTCAAACCCCTAGGAGACAATGTAATAAATGTTTGAATAAAAAAAAGCTTCCCTCTGCAGTATAGTTTATCTGTATCACTGCCCCTTCTCTGTATTTTGACTTGTTCAATGCCTAATTAGCGTAGCGTTGACAGGTTATGTTTACTAGAGATTGAAAAATAGTAGATTTTGCTGATAATTAGAGCAGTGGTTATGACCATGATTGTTTATACTGCACTGAGTCAGCAATCAACCCATTTTAAAATGGATAATGAATTAAACGAAGCATAACATTCTAAGTTAAACAGCGCTAAACTTATTTTTTTTCTCAATATACTGGACTGTATGAGTGTATTAATTGTATATAATTATTAATTATACCTTCATGTCTTTATACCTTCATTCTTTGTATTGATTCATAGTGAAGTAACTGGTCTTAATAGACATAATTGATTTCATATAATTGAACAAAATGTTAACTAAAATCATATACGTTTCTAATTTATTGGTTTCTTTCTGTCACATTAACCTAGTAGTTTGTCTTTTCGCACCATCTGTTTTTTTAAAATGCATTTTTATTATCTAAAAATGTGCGGAAGTGACCGGCTGGATGTAGAGTAATGATGATGATAGCAATTGTTTTCACATTTTTGTAAGATACATTGTAAAAAATATCTGTTAAATATCTATTTATGGTTGTGAATTGCATTTTAGGAGTTTTATCTCTGCTTTCTCCACGTTAGTCGTTGAAAATTCAACTCTGCTGTTTAACAAAGTGATATTTATTGACATTTTAGCAGTTTGAGATAAGATATTAAGAAATATGTAATAATATAATATACTAAGTACCATAATTTACAACACCAACCCAGAAAATTTATCACTTTAACTAATATAAATGTCAATAAATGTCAAATTTGCTAATTTTTAACATCAAAACTTTTGGCAGAAAGATCAGGGTCCAATAATGCAATTCAAAGCAATTCAAAGTAAAAAAAACCTGACTCGCAAAATGCGGAAAACTGTCAATTTACAGATTTTTTACTGTGTAGTTACAGTGTAACCATCTTTTAATTACTTTATAATGATATTATAAACTTTACCTGAGGTAAACACTATACCATTATGAATTTGACTACCAATATTATGTTGTACCATTAAATTAATCTTAGGATACCAAGTAGTATTGCGATACTGTAATTCATAACGAAAATTGTCAGAAATACTATATTTTATGTTATAATAAGCCTACTTGAATTTATTCATAATTCCCTTAAGGCCAAAAAATTATTTGCGCGTCACTTCACCTAAAATGTATTCATTCTTTTTGTTTATTTTGTAGATAACTGACCAATAAAAATACATCAAAATAAAGATACAAATTATACCAAATGAAATTTGTTACAAAAGAGCTTTTTTTCCCAACAAAATTAGGCTAAATGAAGTGGTCAAAAATAGTTTTAATGTTTCCTGTTGCTATTTTAGGTTTTTCATCTATTTTTGTCTTATCAGGTAACAATCCAAAGTAATTCAAAATGTCACTTTGTGAGTCGTTCTTTTATAGAGATTGGCGCGGTTGTTGTAGCTACTAAATCAAATGAACAGGAACAGAAATGAACCGATTCAGATGTGTGTTCGGACTGAAGTGTTAGAAAAGGTCCAATAGGATACCATAAAAGGCACAAATTCTACACAGTTTTGCAACCTTAAAGGGCTCCACAGACTATTCGAATAAAATGGTCTATTGGTGTGAGCATTTTAGTGACTTTTCCACATGCAACACTATTTATTGTAGATAGACTGTTAATGACGATACTACCCTTTACAAACTACAGTGGCACGCCAGTATTTTGGAGCCATAGTATCGCGATACTACCAAAGTATAGGTAAACTGTGCAACCCTAGCCATGATATGGCTTTTTTGCCAATTCAAATTTTGTTGTTTATCAGGGATGCACTGAAAGTTCAGCAACCAAAATAATTCAGCCAAAAAAGCTAAATTCACATTCAGTGTTGGGCTAAACAAGTAAAATGATTTTAACCAAAGAATTACGTTTTTGATGATGCAGTTAAATAGCATCTGGCATAGAGATCAAAGATGTACATTTTGATAATGCAGTAAATATGTTGACATATACAAGCTTTTTAAAGTATCCGAGAAAGACACATAATTCAGAGTTTGCAGACACATCGCTACAAAAAGAAAATGGTTATTATTTTCAGAGTGTGTACAATTTACTGAAAATGTGTTATTGTGGGTACTTTTCGATACAATAATACAGTAATCTGAATATATTCCAATGAACTTTTAAAATTTGATTTAAAGAAAAGCATTTGATTTATGTTAATAATATTATTAATAATATATAGCTAGTTTGACTGTTGAAATCACCAACCTGATTAAGCATCGCCACTGTTACTGCTACTGATTTGTTATGTTGAGGTCTGCAACAAGTAATCTGCCTACAGGTGAGTGTGTATGTGTGTCAGACACAAACCACACGGACACGCATGTCAACACCTGGACGTCTCCTTGTTGCTTCTCGCAGTTCCTCACGGGGAAATTGATGAATTCATTTTCGCTTCCATCCATCACTCCTCCAGTACAGCCCCTGTTTTCCCCTGAGAGACGAGGTGAAAAACACCATTCCTGACAAGCATTGCCAGGCGATGCCGCAGAAGACTATTGCTTTATTTTCTTTCTTTCTACTCAGCGCAAATCAAGAAGAGCTGATATGAAGACTGTTTTTAAGAGCTCAGTTGCGATAACACAGGCCTGTGGTGAAAGATAGCCAACAGAAGACGTGCTCATGACTAGAGAAGATTTCTTTTTCTAGTGTATATATCGTTCCCTTGGTGTTGATATCAACAGGTCTTGAGTATTAGTTTGAACATCTTTTCTTTTGACACATCATGCGTCTGAAATCTTATTAGAAAACCCATTGGCATCAGAAGCATGTGCAAGGGAGAGTGTTTTGGGGAGAGTGTGCACCTGTACAATCCTCTAGTTTAAGTGCCTTGTTTAATGGCATATTGGTGACAAGACTGGTCTGTGCCTGGTGTCTTGATTGGCTTACAAGAGCTGCAACTGTTAAGCCAGCTGTTCACTTACCAGCTCAAAACATCTCTAACAGTAAGGCATTTCATAACTGCTGACGGTCGTTGTTGTTGAAATCTTGCCATTCTTCATGTGAATGGTCTTTCACATTCACTGCCTAAAACAGTAGAGGTGTGATCAGTTAGACAACTGCCTCTGACATTTCTCACTGTCTCATGTGTTGCAAATGTGTCATTTTAAACACAAATTAACGTGAGGCTCTCTGATGGGGTATTTTGCCCATTTAGACTCTAATCCTCACATTGTTTTAAACCTGGTTTAAGTCAATCTAATGGGTGGGTTTTATTGAATCTAGATTTTTTTTATTTACATTTTTATGTAAATTTCATTTTATGCCACACATTTGTACACATTAGCTATGTTTCCTTCCACAACTGTGAATTAACTACACAAAACTGGAATATTGCATAAAAAGATGTGCGAATAAAGCATCGTTTTCATCCAGTGAGTCAAAGCCAACAAAATCATCACTTCCTGATTATCTGGTGCCAAATATCAAAAGTAAAACAGAATTTGCTGCGGTTTAATAATGACTTGCGCCTCAGAGGACAATGCCGATACGCAATGAACATGTGGTGGCGTTTGAAGGCATTAGGCACAGAGCACAGACGCTCTTGATTCTGGAGGTAATTAATAATATAATAGCACTAAAACTGAAAGGGTTAAGGCATTTTAGAATGACCAAAACAACATTTCAGATGACATTTCAGATGTGTTACAGTGTACTTAGCCTGCTGGTTTGTTCATTCACACACATTTTCATCATCACAAAATCACACGACTTTTTAATGCACATACTGGTATTTGTTAAGTAAAAGTGCTTCCATCATAGTTTATGCGCATCTTTTCACATTGAATAAAAAGTTGATCCTACTCAAATATGCTCACTAGTTTTTTATGTGCGTTTTCAAAATTTATGTGCACCTTGGCGTTTACATCAACTGATTTTTTTAATGCACTTATCCAAAATGCACATGAAAATAGGTGGCTGACACACACACTTATAAAAAATTCTGTGGCGTGTATTAAACCAAACTAAACTACTATTTAAATCTATAACTGTGTATACGTGAAAACAATGGGGACAAGATGCTTCATAACTCATTGCTGTTGTAAGATTGCAAAGAAAATCTTTAACTTAGAAATACATAAACCATCAGGCATGTAAACACTTCAAGAGCATGCTCTGAAAAGTCTTCCAAACATTAACAAAACACGCTGCCTCTGTTGAATGTACTTTAGATCAGTGGTCCCCAACCATTTTATCATCGCGGACCTGTGTTATCTGTGTTTCTCAGAAATAATTAGTCTACCAGAATGTGTATATTCCATACAAGCTGAAGCTGATCAGTCAGTTCTTGTCACGTGACTCACGGTGCGTTCGTGGCATTCATTCATCTGGGTGTATCTGGAAGGCACAAGCACGTCACACCACTTGTGCGTGCAAGCCACACAACTTGCGCAAACTTAAGAAAAGACGCGATATGCAAGCGGCTCCTAAAAGGCCGCTGTCATTTGTGATCTCCAGCAGTTGATCTTCTTGCACAGACATGCTGGATTCACCTGATTTGATGACAAATGGGTTGCGGATCTATTCCTTGGCAGTTCATGGGTCTTTCACTGGGACTTTTCCCCTTAGCAAAGAAACTTTCCAAAGACGTCTTTTTCTTACTCATTTTGCTGCTTGTCGGTTAAATTTGCCCACTCAAATGACCGAGATGTAAGTTAGAGAATACGGTCATTATTCAAAATAAACGATTTTTCAAATTTCATGGCCTGGTGGTTGAGGACCACTGCTTTAGATAAAATTGCTGACCATACCAAGTCTTCAAATTTTTCGCGACTGTGCTTCAATAATGCACCTAAAATCGGCATACTCTACATGTCTTAATCCGATTTCTGTTTAGTTTGATTATGACCTTAATTTAATTAAATGAATCAAAATTCGCTGTTTACATGGTAGACTCTTAATCAGAGTATTGTCTTAATCATATTAAAATCTGATTATTGGTGTCCGTGTACACGTACTCACTGACAGCACTAGGAGAAAGTTGTAATGATTGATTTTAGCAAACCAATAAGCTAACCAAAACAGTACCAACACAGTGCCAAGAGCCACCAAGGAATTCCAGTGTATTTGTTGTTCCCAGAGGCCTTGTGGGGAGTAGCAGGAGCTGTTATCTCAGCAGGGAGTCAAATCGGTGAAGCCGTTAACGGTTCCCTGCTGACTGTCAAGGTCACTTGCTCCAACTCTCCTAGTTTTGCCACACACCTATGCAAATGAGCGGACTGCATCTTCACTGATCCTCGGCATTTGCTCCTCCATACATTACACACAGCATTCACCAGCTCTAGCTGACTCGTCTTCAATCTTCAGCAGTCCCATGGTTTTCTGGCATACCCTTTTCTCATCAAACTTCATAACCTCATCAGCTTCCTTCTGTTACGCTCCTTCCCTGTAAACATCGCTCCGCTCCTCTGCTCTCCCCAGTCACCTGTTTGATAGATTGTGTGACTAGAACGCTCATTAGCTGTGAGTCAACAGGGGCATTGATAACCTATAGCACAGTGGCTAACCTCCGCGCTTCCCCGAGCGCTGGTGCTGGCCCCGTCCCCCGTGTCACCACCCCGTCCCTTAAAGCCCAGCGAGGCCGGAACATTCATCATCCGCCGTCAGATCCTGCTTCTATAATGTATGATGTGTCGCGGTGCAGAGAGGGGAGACCGGGAGAAGCAGCGAGGCGGGTATCGATCAGGCCGACCCCCCTCTTCATCCGTCTGTCATCGCTCCAGCTTAGAGGAGGCGGAGGGAACCATGAGATAAAAGGAGGGGAATGGGGTGTAGAGGACGTGGCTAATCGGCAGCCTTGACGCCCACTTCTTGAAGTTAATTTCTGGAGAGATTCCCCCAAGTGACCCTTTCTCGCACATACACTCACTGTCACTTCCTCTCACTCTCACACACTCCTCTCTCACCTGCTGTCTCACATATTCTCTGAACTCTCTCTCTTTTTCTCTCTCTATTTCAATTCTATTCAAAAAATAGCTTGGCATGTCTTGTCCAGTATTGCCAAAGCATTGCAATTACATAAAAACAGAATAAAACTGTAAAGTGATTATGTAATACATATATACATACAGAAAATAAACACATGCACATACAATTGTAATTTTCATACATACATACACAAATAAGAAATAAAACATGAGTATTAAAAATAAGAGGATTAAAAAGATAATAATGAAAGAGAAATATATATATATATATATATATATATATATATATATATATATATATATATATATATATATATATATATATAACATAATTAAATACAATACTCAACTGTACATTCATTCATATGGTTTGTAATAATGTTTCTCTCTTTTTCTCTTTTTCAAATGTATAATTCAATTGAACTTTATTGACATGACTTGCACAGTATTGCCAAAGCATTGTCTAATACATGAATAAATAACAAATGATTATATAATACATAAAAAATAAAACAGAAATAGATATGCAACTTAAGTAAAGAGGTACATGTAAACTTCATTAAAAATGGTAATGTATAATAGTAATAATAAAAATAAACCTTAAATAAATCTCTCAATTCAATTCAATAATTGCATTATTGGCATGACAAATGTTACAAATGTATTGCCAAAGCATTTATAAAGTTTACATTAAAAAGAACATATATATATATATATATATAAATAAATCAATATAAATTTATATATATAAATATAATCGACACTCATCAGACCAGGCTACGTTTCTCCAATCTTGTCCAGTTTTGGTGAGCCTGTGCTAATTGTAGCACTGTGCCTCAGTGGTCTTCTGCTGCTGTAGCCCATCCGCCTCAAGGTTGGACGTGTTGTGCGTTCAGAGAAGCTCATCTGCAGACCTCAGTTGTAATGAGTGGTTATTTGAGTTACTGTTGCCTTTCTATCAGCTGGAACCAGTCTGGCCATTCGCTTCTGACCTCTGGCATCAACTAGGCATTTGCGTCCACAGATCTGCTGCTCACTGGATATTTTCTGTCTGTTCTCTGTAAACCCTAGAGATGGTTGTGCGTGAAAATCCCAGTTGGTCAGCAGTTTCTGAAATACTCAGACCAGCCTGCCCGGCACCAACAACCCAGCCATGTTCAAAGTCACTTAAATCCCCTTTCTTCCTCATTCTGATGCTCGGTTTGAACTGCGGCAGATCATCTTGACCTTGTCTACATTGCGTTAAAGAGCAGTTGGACAGGTGTACCTAATAAAGTGGCCGGTGAGTGTTTATAATAGTAATAATAATAATAAACTTTGTGCAAAAGTATGAAATCTCTCAATTCAATTCAATAATTGCTTTATTGGCGTGACAAATGTTACAAATGTATTACCAAAGCATTTCTGAAATTTACATTTAAAAAAACATGCATACTGTATATATATATATATTTATATATAAAAACATAGTAATCACAGTAAATATTAGTAGTAGTAAAAATTATAATAATTAAATAAAAATACAAATAAAAATAAAAATATATTAGAATAAACTAAACAATCAACATTTTAGGATTACACAGTAATAGCAAATAATAATAATCTGTGTATTTACAATGATTCATTTATAATAGATGTGTGTATCTCTCTCTCTCTCTCTCTCTCTCTCTCTCTCTCTCTCATATTTTGTCTCCAAGAGTGTCTTGGACGAGAGTGTGGAGGAAAGGAAGGGGTGTGTGTTTGAGGGTGGGGGCAGTGGCCTCACAGCTGCGCTAGCTGGCACTGCTTCCTTAAACATCAGCACCGCAGCCAGCAGCCCGCTTGGCACAGACACTCGCCAGTAACACTTAAACAAATTGCTATAGCAGTGGAAGAGCTGTCTTACATTGTTGATTTTTAACATTCCGAGAGACTTTCCTCCCCTCCCCACTTTGCCTTTCTTCGCTTTTTGGATGCTTTCAGCTTTTGGAACGCTCAGTGTTTTGAACGCGCGCCCAATAATTTTCCACCGCTCGCTTTCGTTCTTCCACTTTCTCTCTGAATATCAGGCCCCCATGGGTCCTCTCTTCCTCCACAGCTCTCAGAGTCATTCTTAATTTTTCTGTTCCCCTCATCCGGTTAATTTTGCTCGCACTTTTCTTCATCCGCTCCGCCTACAATATGTTTCTTTGTAAGAAAGCAGTACTTTTCTCCACATTTTTGGTGCCTGCATCAAATTACATTTATAAAAGTTACTTGATAAGCTTAGAAAGATTATTAAATGCAGAAGTGTCTGCTTTAATGTTTAAAAATAACTTCTGTGGCGAAAATGTTAAAATATGGGTGAAATTGTTATTTCACCATTCATTGTATATAAATAAAATGAAAATAAAATGAAAGCGTCAGAGTTGATGTCATTCGCTGCTGTTTTTAATGAAGTGCGACTCACATTGACAGGTGAAACTCTTGATTTACCTGCTTACACTGCAGACACAAAGGCACGGAACTGATTCATATTGGATAAATTTCCACATACCTGTATGAACAAGGGCTGAATCTGATTTGAGTAAATTGAAATCCATGTGATTATTTTTTTCTTGCTTACACACACATGGGCCATATCTGATCTATGCCACGTTGGTCTGAATTGGGTCACTTGAACCATGCAGTGTAAATGAAGCCTAAAGGGCTCTCAAGTTTATTTGTAATAATTTACAAAACACATAATAAGTGTATTGTACCAAATGATTAATTTCCATGTAAATGCACAGTAGTTAAAGCCACTTAAAGTAAAGTGGAGCCAAAATGATATTAGTATAATCATCTTTTAAGTCCACTTTTTCATTGTCAACACATCTTTGTCATTTATTCCCCTGAGACTTTAAATTTTTCTATTAATTTGTGTTATTTTTGTCGTTTTCCTCACACATTAAACCAGCAATATAAATGTGGCTGTCTTAATTATGCTGTTGCAACAATTAAAGCTCATTGAGGTGCATGTCATAATTTATGACGCTGACAGTATGTGGGTGTATATGCGTGCAGTCAGGTGAATAGGTGCATCTCTTTGTTCATCTCTGCCATTGTTGTTAGTGCAGGTCGTCTGTTCACTGTGGCATGCTAGACAGTTAAACGCATGTTTACCGTTCCCGTCCTCTGGGACTCCTCCTTAGTGGCTGAGGTTACGACGCTGATCGCATTAAGGTCCCTCGACTTGTTACAGCGCATGGCTGGGTTATGCTGCACGAGAGCATGCCAAACCATGCATGCAACTGCTCGCTGCATCAGAGCCCCAGACCGGCCAAGGGAGGATGTTTTTCATGAGCAGCGCTTCCAGCTCTGCCAGGATCTAAAACAACAACGCGCTCTTATAAATTATTCAGCGCGGACAGAGAGTGTGTGACAAAACACATGCTGTAAATGAATATTTCAATGCTGGACACGAGTGCATCTGTAAAGGAAAGACTGCCTGCGTTGCGAGTTCATGTACGCCACAAACTCCGAAACCTAAACCGAGCCGAAGGAGCAGCCCAGGAAGTCTGGATGAGGGGAAAAAAAAGGAGCCTGCTAACCTTTAAAGTCGCTGAAAGACAGATGTTTTGTTCTTTTGTGGTGACTAAGGGGGAGGCAGCGCTGTAGCTTACCCACAACTCCCTCTTCCTTTGCAAAACGCAAACTTTCAAATGTTATATCACGTCGATTGAGAGCAGTTTGCACCACAGGGGAAGCAGCGTTTTCAGTTAAACCACTGTGCCTGATTACTGCTGCATTTTGGGAGGCTGTGCTAGTGGAGAAACTTGCAGACACGTGACCGTGTGCACCTGAGCGCAGCAGAACTGAACCTGAAGGTTCAGAAGGTGTAACGCAAATACTTCCAGCATCTGAATTGAAGTTACAAAAATATTTACCTTTTCCCTGAAGTAAACAGAATTTAGCTTCACTGCTGTGTTTGTTCTAATGTTTGAAAGTCTGACAAGTATAATATATGATGTTTTTAGAGTTGTTTATCATTTTCCTTTAGGAGTCTCTTGCTTTTTCTTTTTTTTTTCTTTCTCGGAGAGAGGTTGAAACTGCTGAGTTTAGATATTGTGAAGTGCATGATTCATTCGACTGTGCGCTGTGCTCTTTTTATTTGCCCCTTGAAAGCTCACAGGCTGGTTCTGCCATATGAAAAGGCTGGAGATGGATTAGTATTGTTGAGTGAGACCCGACTGACCCTGTAGTTTATACTGTGAGACATGGCCTGTTTGATGAGAACATACGCACGGAAATAAATCACACCTTATTGATGAAATATGAAATATAAAACAGCCCTTTTTGACCTTCGACAGCCTTCAGCTGCCAAAACTCACACAGAATGTGTGAGCTTTAACGGTTATTGTTTGCCTTCCTTGAAAACACTCTGTTTTTCACATGATGAATGTTTTTATGGTTAATGTGTATGATTTTGTTCTGATTGTTTGTCTTTGTTTTTCCATAGGCAAGTCTGAGAGGCCTCCATTCTCCGGTTATGGGAGAGAGCCAGGCGTCTCTGGATGCCAGGTAACAACCACGAATTCCCTTTATTGTTGTGTTTTTACGTAGTGTTTGCTTTTGTGTGAACATCGCAGGTTTCTCACTTAGCCCTTGATTCATCACAGCTACCAAAGTGCTGAAACTGTGCATGCCAGATACTGTAACACATGCCTAAATGGCTAAAGTCTGCACACAAGTTCCACCTTGTGTTGTAAAAACTTTAAAAGTGTGAATTTCAGGCCTTTTGAACTCATGGAAATGATTAAAAGTATAGGAGTCACAGGGATCTCTGGTCAGTACTTTTTGTTAGTTAAGTTTACTTGTTAAATGCTTTTTGAATGGGTTTATGTACCTGGTTTCTTTTTTAAAGTAGGTTCTATTGATTTGATGGCAAAGCTGAATTTCTTACGTTTTATTGTTTTCAAATGATTCTTTAGAAATTATTTTAATTTACAGCACAGCTATTTCTTCTTATTATGATCAATGTGGAGAACAGTTGTACAGTATTTATTTCAAAAAGAAAACTAATAATAACATTATAATGTTTTACTGTTTATTTATTAGAGGTGTGAACCTACACTGATCTCACGGTTCGCTTCGGTTATGAATATTATGTCATTGATTCGGTTCAATTCAATATCTCGGTGCATCACAGTGCATTGACGATGCTTTCCATACACAATTTTATATTTTTTCTTCACAACACAAGAAGATTGTATTGAAATCTTTTAATATATTTATATATTATTTGTAATACAATTTTGTTTTTTAATACAAGAGATATATGAACTGTACCTTTAATTTGACCTGCTCAAAGAAAACACTGTTTTTGAATGTTTCAAACAAAACTCAAGTACATGCACAAAAGACAACATGAGCATTTATAGCAAATAAACTAATGTAATTATTTTCACGCCCTGGTCATTGTGTTCACACGCTCAACAGAAAGGGCTGCAATTGGCTTTCAACAGTCAGCGTGCGGACAATGAAGGGCAGATGCAGTCTATATGTCTATATGTGCATAATGCACGGTTATCACAGGTAATCCTTAATAAACGCAGTATAGCCCACTCTACACACATGCTCGTGTCTGGATCCACAACAGTCGATTTACCAGCCAAGAGGAGAGGAAAAGTTACCTTACAAACATGCCAGCAGTTCAAAGGTATAAAGTGAGAGAGAGAGAGAGAGAGAGAGTGATAGCAGTGAAATAGTGTCTCCTGGTTCTGTTGTAACTTCAGTGTCAATGAAAGACTGTCCAGCAAACTCACATGCAGTGAATTGTGCACAACTGTCTGCTTTTTAAGTAGTTGGAGTATTTTATTTACTCGTCCTTGCCTCCTTCGTCATTGTATTCTACCGCAACATAGCACATATGAGATAAATAATGTCAGTACGTAATAACCAGTTAGAATCTAATACTGAACCAATACTGAATTGTCCATGTCTGCATCGCAGTGCATCGAAGAACAATACATTTTGACACCCTATGATTAAGACATTTTAGAAATCATTTATCAGTTTTTTGTAATATTATGTTATTCTTACTGGCACTTTTTAAAATGTGCTGTATGTAAGTTTTTGACTTTTCTAAAGCATATGTTTGCAGATAATTAAGAAACAGGCTGAACATACTTTTTTATCTGAAAAACAATGCTGAGGTCAGATATTCTGCTTTGAAAATGTGTTTTCCGTGCCGGAACAGCTGTCTTTGTTTGTGTTCTTTTAACCTGTCCAATGCCAGCTTACCCAATTATATTACAGCCCCCTGTGTTGTCTTGGTGGAAAACAGCATATTTTATTCATTCATTCAGAAAGGCTCTCAGAGTGTGCGTCTGTGACCGAAATGTGACCTCCGGTGGGCAGGAGCAAAATTTGAAATGAGACACAGAATCAGAGTTCCACATGAGGTGGTTATTAATTAGCAAATAATATAAATATTACGGATGTAAACCTTAGGTACTAACAACACACTACATGACAAGATTTGCAGTAATTTAAGTAATTTGGCAGATTGCACCAGACGAAACATGCCAGAATTTTACAAAACAGTCATTCAGAAGCACATACATATTTAATACCTATTAACCATCTTTAACATTATTAAATGTAGATGTTGGATCACTGATATGTGTTGGTTTGCACTGAGTCACAGTTCTAAAGTTCAATTTCAATGGTTTATTTTATTTTCAAGATCTGAGGTGAACTATCTGCTGCTGCTTTCAGTCATATGGCAATAAAAGTAAAATGGCATTCAAACTCACATTATTAGCATTTAACACTGAACAAAGCACATGAGGTGTACCTGAGGTGATCAAAGTTTATCCTGTTGTTCAGCTGCAGTTTCACTCACTCCTCAATCTGGCAACCTGCGCTTGCGTTTGTTTTGATCCAGGAATGTTATACCTAGTTCAACCACTGGGTGTCAAACCTACATACTGCACCTTTAATAATTAAAAAAATAATAATTCCGGCTTGTTTTTAAAAGACATCTTTTGTAACGTTATACTGTTTTTACTGTCACTTTTTTTATTTAACGCATTGATTTAAATATTCGTTTAAAAAATAAATGTATACATGTTATGTAAATCAGCAAGTGTTACATTTATACACTTATTGCAATAGGTGATGTCAACAAAAAGTGTAAAGTGGTACAGAAAATCATCAAATAATGACAAATAACTGGAAAAGCCATTGGTCAAAAGGTGTGGGAGCCTTGTTTATAGCTTCCAGTCAGTTTTTCCCATAACGTTGAAAGAGTGTTTTGTGGCGTCTGAATGCTTTCAATCTGAATGCTTTTTTAATAGCTTTTATTATGAGCCAGCTCTGTGATTTGGAGCGAGTGTTTATGTGTGTGTTATGTGTTGGGAGCAGGCCTTCAGCACACAGAAACATGACTTTCAGCACTTCCATTAAAGCGGGGTCACACAGCGCCGGGCCCTGCTCTCCTCCCTCAGCCACACAGATGTTCCAGACAAAGACAGGATTGTGTGAGCAGCACACCACCCGCTCCCGCTCTTTTTCTCTCTCCTGCCCGCTCATTCTCTCTGACACCCTTGACGTCAGTCAGTCAGAGGGTGCACTGCCAGACCCCCCACCCTTTTTTTTCCTGTATATTTTTTAACGGCCTGTTGCTTATGCTCCGTTTACAATGTGTTCACCCCATCTCCTGCCCAGTTGTAATCACTACTGGAAAACGATGAAGTAAACTCCTTTTTCAATCTTAGCTGTATTCCATATTAGCTCAATACCTAATGGTTATTAGCAGGATTATTTTAGGGTGGAGGGTCTTGGGTTTACGATTAGCGTTAAGGCTATATTAGAGGACAATATTAGAGGAAGACTACTTCTCCAGCTTAAGTATGATGTCAGAGCAGCCCTCGACCCCAATGACCCTTTAATAACCTCACCGTCCAAGCCTCCGTGCCTGTCTCGAGAGAGGAGAAAACACACAAGCGCACCTTTAAAAGCGGCTGTGCGGTTTGCCAGTGGTGAATGGCGCTATAGTCAGAACGAATGAAAACACGGCTGGCGTTCGCTCATTCATAAAAGAGCTTTCTGAAAGGGAATGCCAGTTCAGACATTTTGTGTGGGAACTGGGGAATTTATGCTGGCCCGCAGCTGCACAGATCAGAGCCTGGCAGAGACTCAGTTTGTCTAGTCGCTGAAGAAAAACAGGAAGAGCGAAAAAGCCCGTTCCGTTCCTGAGCGAATGTGGGAAGAATGCGGGCTGCAGGGTGGCTGCATTAATATTCTGAACCCTGCGTGTTAATATGGCCACCGCGTCTGCCGCGCGCATATAAACAGATGACTATCAGGTGCAGAGATTATCGGAGAAGCAGTGTTTTTAATATGCGAATCGGGCGCCTAATAACCCAGTCTGCTTGGAAAATTGAGCAATGCACATTGCGGAACCTAATAAAAGGCCCTATTTGTTCAGCGAGTGCCAAGAATGGAAATATCTGCACTAGTAATCTATCAAGTGTTTGGCAGTGATGGGAAGCGGTTACAGGATTTTTCACAAAGCCAAACAGCCTGTCTTTTTATGAGGTTTGTCATCATTTGCAAGCTAAACCTCTCCCTCAGCAAGGTGTTATTGCATCATTTGAACCTGATGTGGAACTGTACACCTTTTATTGAGTTAAATATTCAAACTGTCTCAGCCAGCTGCGGCCCCTTGCATCTCTGCCTGCCAAGCATCTCGTTGGCTGCTTTCTTTTACTAGGAAGTAATTCAGAAACAACCACAAAAAACAAAACAAAAAAAAATCTGAGGGAATCTCATAGCCTAGAGAATCAAGAAACAGTTCTCATTTAGAGGCATAATTTTTTTTTTTAACAAATGTATTCTTTTATTGATACTTTTATCAATACTTTGTGTTTCTTGCAATATTATTCAATGCCGCACTGCTGAATCTACAGCATGGAATGTAAAAAAGCCATAAACTCTTAGGAAATGGTTCTCCCTGTTAATTCAAAAAAGTACATCATGTGTTTTCAAGTGTATTCAGATTTTATAGAACCAAATCCATTGCAAGTAATGTATTTAATTATTTATAGCATGATAATGTGAAGGTTTTATTGTGCTACTCAGAAATGTTAAAAACTACTAATATTGTAAGATACATGCCTAATGTTTTGGCTTTTTTTTATTTAGTCTAAACCATGCTATTAGTTGCCAATAACTTTTTTTATGCTAATCAAACCAATTACGACTACATGTTTGTAATTTATTTTTATTTTTTGCCATACAATTGTCAATAGTAGCCAAAAATCCATGATTCCCCATATTCTTCAAAATATCTTCTTGGAGTTAATTAATTTCAGATGAAATTAGTAAGGACATTTGGAGTTTAAGAAGAAGCAAACCAAAATCTTCTCTAAAGTGTTTAAACAAAGTGACATGGCTTTACTTGACTGGAGTGACGAATTGCTAATTGCATGTTAGGTTTCGTGGTGCTATGCTCACATTGCCATTATCTGTTTTTTAACTGCTGATTTCTCACTGCTGTAATTTTAGTCACATCTTTCTTTGTTATTGAGAGGAAACCATGAAGGTTATATTTATCTAAACACCATGGAAGACATAAAGTCCATTTATGTGGTTGATCTCACAGAAGAGCAGCCTGACGCAAGTGGATTATTACATATGGCATATTACAGCCTTATTTCCAGAAAATGACACAATTAGACACAAAACATTGATTTGTACTGTAATAATTTATTAACTCTTTCATTAAACATAAAAAAACTAAATTGGCCATAGTATATGTGTGGGTGTGAGTGCAAGAGTGTATGGGTGTTTCTTAGTGCTGGGTTGTGGCTGGAAGAGCATCCACTGTGTAAAACATATGCTAGATAAGTTGGCGGTTCATTCTGCTGTTGTAACCCCTGATCAATAAAGGGACTAAGCTGAAAAGAAAATGAATGAATGAATGAATGATTAAACATAAAGCTGACAAAAACATAAATGGCTGTCTGCAGCCTACACTAACTTATGTATGATTGAGTCTCAAGATGGTGGCACATGTAAGAACATCACTGTGAAAGATTAGCGTATAAATATAATTATGAATGTATTCACTTAATTCATACTCAAATAAGCATGTGTTATTAGTTTCAGAGGTTGTTATCTGGAAATAACATACCCTGGAATGTCACGATTGACCGATCAGAATGAAATATTTCAGGGAGCTGTGTAAATAAAGATGTGTAACATCTCAATAGCATTAGCGTATAGCGCTGTAGCTGCTGCTTGGGTTTTGGGATTTCAAACTTCTTTTAAATGAAGAACAAAAAATAACTTTGCTGTGAGTATGTCAGGGCGTTTACAAGCTTTTTTGTGAATCAAAACCTCCAAAAAGTCTTTCTTAAGCATCTCTCTGTTTTCTCTGTTGCTTCGTAATATCTTTAGCAGCATCACGCTAGCGATTGCCCTGCAGTTTTAATCTTTAACCTTGTCGTAGGAAATGTCATGATCCAAACATAAGAAATGGGAGAATACAGCAGTGATAAGAGGCGAGCGGCAGAGCTCTGCATTGGGTTGTAGGTAAAGCCCTGCGCTTGTCCCCCGTGTGGAGGATTATTCTGATTGTTGCGGCAGGATGCGGTTGACAGATGACTGCTATTATCTCCAGCAATCTGCCTGACATTTCACTCAGGAAGATGATTGTTCAGATGTGAGCGGGCCCAGAAGCCCCTGTGATTCTGTCAAGTGCTCTTATAATGAACACTACTTCTCAGTATCCACAAGATTGACCAGACTGTCATGTAAGCCGAGTACTTGTTTTAAAGGCTAACGCATGGTGGGCAGTCATTTTCCTCTCACCTGCTAACACATGGCCATGAACACACACACAAAGAGCTTTTGTCAATATACTGTTGCCATTTCTCATACGTTCACTTTGAATTAAAGGTCATTTGGGTTATTTCAAAATAGAAATGTGTAAAATAAAAAATAAAAAACTCTAATGCTGCACTGTAAAAAAATTGTTCAGTTTTTTTTGTATTTGTAGGTTTTTTCTGTTTATTTAAAGTTGCGAATTGCGTTATGGGACTGTTATCTCTGCTCTGCCGACTTTTGATGTTTATAATTCAACTGTTGAGTTGACGTTTATTGACATTTTAGTAGTTTGAAATAGGGCTGCACGATATATATTGTGATATAAATACAATTTCACCAGATGAATTGAATAGCCCTATTTGGAAACAATGTATTCATTTTCAATTGATTGTCATGATTTTGTAGGGGAACAAATCATGCATGAAATGTAACATGCAAATATAAGAGTGAAATAAACATTGCTTTATGGTTTTCGGGATATAGTTAGATCGTATTCTGGTACAGAAATTGAAAAAAAAGCCAAACTTAAAATAACACTGCAAAGACTTTACTTTTCAAACAGTTCAATACAATTATTTTCTATTAAATATTGTGTCTGAATGCTCTTAGCGCTTAAAACGTGCAAACGGTAAACTTTTACTCCATTAAGTCTCAATAACTCTGCAATAACTACATGTATGTCATGTATTTTGATCTGTGGCTATATAATTCCAATATATATATATATATATATATATATATATATATATATATATATATATATATATATATATATATATATATATATATATATATATATATATATATATATATATATATAATCCTAAACTATACATTCCAAAACTCAACATTGCAGATCATGCGATGTGACCATTGTAGATATGCACATTGCGATATCAATGCTGAAATGATATATTGTGCAGCGCTAGTATTCAGGTACAACAATATAAGAACTAATATTTAGACAATTAAGTCTCACAAAATAACAAAGGTACTTGTAGTTTATTACCACAATGTAAAGGAAAAATCCAAATTTATGGTAAAAAAAAAACTTCTACGTAGCTGTGGTTGACAGAATATTATTTTTAAAAATGTTAGATATGTAAATATGTTTTCTTATTTCCCTTAAACTATCATATTTTTTATTAATTTATAGTATTATACATCAGTGTTTTGAAATATGGATATCTACACCTCATGCCCTTGTTACACAGACAAAAACACAACCATACGCAAGTGGTGATGAGAAAGTCATACAATGAACACAAACAGAGAGACATACTGATATTTAGAAGCCGCTAAGTGTCATTTACACAACTACTAAACACCATCATAGTAACACACATAAAACTGTAATAATGCAATAAACATTATTTATCAACATTAGATGTTACAAAAATCTTATGTGCATCGCTGATGAGGAAAAAAGAATTACAGTAATGTCAACAAAAAAACAGCATAAAAAGTGAAGTGTCATGAAGGGAATTCTAGGGGTAATCAGTTTACAGTTATTAACCGTATATATTATGGGAATGTACAGTTAAAAAGTTTACGTTTTTTTACTTTAACATTTTTACAGTTTTTCTACCATTGAACTTATAGTCATTTTTGCTATCTGATATGTCTCAGCAGTATAAGAGATAATGCATTTCACACTTCCACAAACCCTAATTACCAGTTTATTCACTTCAAAACTTTTTCACAGGGCATATTTACCTACACGTATACGACATATCATAGGTTTATCTCCACATCCTTATTATAAGTTCTGTGAACTAGAGAATCCAGATACATTTTTATGTCCGGAGGTGCAAACACTTTACAATATGATAACATGAAAGTCAAATTTAATTAACTTGCTTGGTCTAAACTACAGTTTCCTGGTGTACATATAATGGGGTAGGAGGATGGGGATATACTGTATATAGGGTAATAGCTGTTAAAAAAAAATATTCTATCTGATTGTAAAAATTGGATATTTTCATTTTTGGAAATGAAAACTGAATTACAAAAAAATAAATAAAAAATTATTAAAGTTATTATTATAATTTTTTTTACAGTGCAGGCTTTTGTATTTACAAAACCAATCCAGGCAATATATCACTTCAAACTAATAAAATATTTATTTTTTTAACATCAAAAGTTGTAGGAGGAAATATCAAAGACCCATAATATAATTCAAAAGCGTAAAAAAACATGAAGGTTGAGTTTGTTCGTATTTTACCGAAATGTAGTATTAGGGATTTGAAAATTGTCTAGCTTTGCATTGGATATGAATCATACCTCAAGTCATGTGGCCTGAAAATGAGAGGTGTATTACTATTTACTATTACTATTTCTAAGCAGGAAGATGAAAAGCATAGTGAAGATCTAAGTCGAATGTTGAACTCTAAGTACAAACAACTGCTCAGCAACAGCCACGGCAAGGTTTTCTTCAGAAAATGTCAATTTTGCCATCCGTTCTCTATTCAATTTAACAAAGATCTCTTTAATCCCCTTTAGTTTCATAGAACCACCAGTTCTCTGAATGTAATCTTTAAATAGGATTCGACTAATTTCACATCACTATAATAAACCACAGCAAATCTCCCTAAAATCACTCTCTCCTGAGTGCTAAATTAGTATTCTATCGGTGTTTCAACTGACCCTAGCGCTTCCCCGTCTCGTTTTGGCGTTGCGGCTAAAAGTAAGAAGATAATATTGCTGTGAGGATTTCATATCATTGAACAAAGGCAACACTAGTCAGTCTGTTTTGCCTTGTCAATGTCAATGATGCCGCCTCTCTGACAGCCTGTCACTTTCCCTCCTCATTCCTCCTGCAGTAAAGGAGAAGCTAACCTGATTTTCACACGATCTGATGGCCCTTGTTTTAATCGACTGAATTCAAGGATTAGCAGCTATTTTAAGTGTTTTCTTCTGCAGCCAAAACTGGGGCTCTGATTATGACTTCTGACCAATTTTAAAATTGATATGTCGCCAGTATTATTAATTAAAGATCAAGGTGTATTATTATTATTAAAATGAATGATTTAGTTTTTATTGATGTGAACTAAAATCACAGAAAATATTTTTTTGTTTTCGAAGAAATGTCATTTTTATTATTCTAAATCCTATTTATAACATCTTTGAATATATATTACACATTTAATATATATGAGCACTATCACACAAGTTGCAGTGCAGTTTGGTTGCATATCGGCACTGGTGTCCCAACAGTGATGATATACAGCCATAATGCACTGCTACTTGTGTGATACTGCATTTATACAACAGTTCGATGGCATAATTGTGCATATAAAAAAGAAAATCAAACAAGGAGAGTCTAAACCTATGAGGAACTACTTTCTTTCGCCATTCCTTCACATCTGCAGCTGATGTCAGAACAGCAGAAACCATTGCTACTTCACAAACATCACTTAGAGCGAGTACTTGAATGATTCTCTTTCGTAATGTCTAAAGTGATGACAAAACAGGTGATTTTGCTCACATTTTAGAATTATAAGGCTGAACAGCATGAAATGCCATCAGTCTACAGAGATATCTTCCAGTATTTCTCTGTTGCAATTGGGAGATCACAATAATTAACCCCGAAAAAGCCAAGGCAGTGCAAACACTAGCAGATTACTGTTTAATGAAAACACTGAACACATGCTCTCTTCGTTCTTTCTGTTTCCTGAAATAGTCTGCAGTAAGGAAAACAGGAGACACATTAGAAACAAACAGATGGCCAACCAAAAAGTAACTCGGGGTTATACAAGGAGTGGCCAACACAAAATGCTACCTTCCTGATATATGTGAGTCCCATCTCACACTCAATACACTACAATTATGTGGTATAAATACAAATACAGCACTACAACATACAAAAGAGAGAGATTGACTTATTATGCTGTCTCTGTCACCATTTTGTGGATGGACAATGTCAACCGTCTTTGCTTTGCTCAGTATGACAGGCTAATGGCTGCCGACTATTTAAAATATTTAAAATAGGCGCTATCCTTATAAATAAACTGCATAGTTGCAATCTAAACAACTACATTCTCATCTAAAAAAGCCTCAAAAGTACATTATATTGTCCAACAGCTGCAATATTTGTCAAACTGTAGTGAGTTTATTGATCTGCTTTCACTTTATATGGGTGGAGTAATACAGAGGAGTGAAGAGGCTGTAAAAGTGCTGTTATTGCAAAATATCACATGGCTATCAGCCAATCAGATTCAAGAACCAGACAGAACTGTTGAATAAACTTATTTAAATATATATATATATATATATATATATATATAATATATATATATCTAATATATATATATATATATAATATATATATATATATATATATATATATATATATATATATATATATATATATATCTATCTATATTATATATATATCATTTATATATATAAACCTAATATAATAAATATCTATATAGCATATGGAATTGCTAAAGATTAAAAATGTACAGCCAAAATGATAAAGGTCTGTCTAAAAATATTTTAATTTTTTTTTCCTATTAATAACATGCACGCAAATACAAAATACAAAAAACAGTAACATTTAATATATTATAGTAAATTTGAAATAATATAGATATATAAATTGTTAATTTAATATAAATGTATTTATGTTGTATACATCTATATATTAGCAATATATACAATTCAAAATTTAAAGTCTATTTAAACCTAATAATATACTAGTGCAACTGTAAAGATTAATATTAATACAAAAGTGAATTGCACAAAATAGATTAGTCAGATTTTAAATGTTCATTGTTATTGCAATGTTTATAAGACTTTTTATTCATGAGATTCTTTGTAACGTGTAAATACATACAGTTGAAGTCAGAAATATTAGCCCCCCTTTGAATTTTTTTTCTTTTTTAAATATTTCCCAAATGATGTTTAACAGAGCAAGGAAATTTTCACAGTATGTCTGATAATATTTTATTTACGCCACCGCATCGCCACTGTCATCATGGCAAAGATCAAATAAATCAGTTATTAGAAATGAGTTGTTAAAACTATTATGTTAAGAAATGTGTTTGAAAAAATCTTCTCTCTGTTAAACAGAAATTGGGGAAAAAAATAAACAGGGGGGCTAATAATTCTTAATAGACTTCAACTATATACTCACACGCAGGCATCCACAATAGTCACATTGCAAGATATGGAGTGGTGAGACTGAACACATGATTTGTAGATTAACCATATAATAGAGCAAGGGTTTACATTTGCATATGTTTAAAACTTTTTTGGAGGTACAAAAAACTTGTTTGGAGGTGTAACAAAGATTAATTGTTTTTAAGTATTTATACAACATTTATAGGATTTATAAAAACAAAAAAAATCTTCAAATTTTTATCTTGATTCTGGTCCAAATATCTACATTTTAAAGTGAAAACGAGATCATTTTACATCTCCCATTGACAGATAATTTAGCTTGTTTTTAGCAAAAGGAAAAAAAAAAAAACTTTTTTTTATTTATTTCTTCTGAATGTGTGTCATGGATTGGTCAGGCTCTCACGACCCCCACTCACGAAGATCACCATCACCTGACTTCTAATGAGCACACAGCTGCATCACATTCACGAGCACCAGATAAAAGCACAGCACTCCAGTCGCTCATTGTCCGGGCTCGTCTCGACGAAAGCGGACAACTGAGCGACCACTCAGCGTAGTCATCCTCAGCTAAAACAAACGATTTACTTACCTGTTCTCTTTGTATTCCTCCTAGTCTTCCTGGTCCTCCCGAATCGTCCTGTCTTCCAGTCCTTCCAAGTCTGTGTCATCCTCTGTCAGCTGTATCTGGTGTGTGCTGTTCCATCCTCGTGTATTCCTGTTACCCCAGCCACGGAGAAAAGACCCCAACATCATTCCTGAATCCTCTGGCTATCCTTCAGTGCTCCTTGTTGTCATTAATAAACACCCTAACGTTTCCTTACCTCTGTCTCCTGTCCGCTTCATAACAGAAGCCCGGACCAATACCGACGACAACATGAGCACCCCCGATCACTTACAAGAGCTGGTGGACCAGTTGAAGCGGATTCTACAGCCACCAGCTCCACTTTCCAACGCAACCACCAGCACCGAGCACTTCCGCCTCCACAGTTTCTTCTTCGGCCCTTCCTTCCAGTCCCATGGCCCGACCAGCGCCCTACTCACGGCGGAGCGGGGGGAGTGCAATGGTTTTCTGTTACAATGTTCCCTCATATTCGAAATGCAACCTTCTCTATTATCCCACAGATAAGTCGAAGATCGCCCTACATCGTATCTCTACTCTCTGGACCTGCACTTAAATGGGCTGAGACGATCTGGAACCAAGCCGGGCGGTCATGAATTCCATCACTACCCTTCACGGAGTATTTCAAAGAGGTGTTTGGACGTTTCTGATGGGGAAGTAGCCGCTGGAGAGCAGCTGTATCATCTAAAGCAAGGTACTCTATCTACACAGGAATATGCTCTCCGGTTTCGCACTCTAGCAGCTGCAAGTGGATGGAATGAGAGATCGTTGTTGACCACGTACCGGCTCGGCTTGGAACCCACTCTCCGAATCCAAACTGGCCACATTAGATGATACAATGGGTCTGGAGAGATTCATCCAACATTCTCTCCGATGTTCCGATCGTCTCCGTTCCTATCAACAGGACACCATCACCCCCTCGTCTGCACTCCTCCAATCGCCTGAAGTCAACAGCCTCTCCAGAACCAGAACCCATGATAATAGAGTCTGGAAGACTGACATCAGCGGAACGACAGAGGAGGCTGACCCGGGGTCTGTGTCTATACTGCGGTGTCAGTGGACACACCCGTATGGAGTGTCCCCTTCGTCCCATTCGGACTTCAGTGAGTGTATTCAGTACGAATATTGAACAATGTAAACCACTTACTACCACCGTACAAATAACTACTGCCTCTATTTCTCTCCTTGTCACAGCCCTCATCGACTCCGGGTCAGCAGGGAACTTCATCTCCCAATCCCTCTGTCGTCAACTCCACCTCCGTACTGAGGCGTCCTCGCATATATACCAGATACAACCGATAACCCAGTGCACTCGATCTTCGACCCGTATCCATCGACAATGCGAAGACATCCTTCTTCAAGTGGGGTTGTTACATCAAGAGAGGATTCAATTCTGGTTCTGGAGGGTGCAAATATGGACATCATTCTAGGGCGCCCGTGGCTGGTGAAGCACGATCCCATCATCTCTTGGGGCACAGGAGAGATAAAGAAATGGGGATCTGGATGTACACCTGCCTGTTTTCCAAATCTCCCTCTTCAAGGTCGGAACCCCATTTCTTTGTTTGCAACATCGGTCGAGAGCCCTCCTGAGAAGCAGGCTATCCCCATTCCTAAGGAGTACAGCTCCTTTCATGATGTCTTCTGCCCCAAGAGAGCTTCCCAGCTACCGCCGCATCGGCCATGGGACTGCGCGATCGACCTAGTTCCAGATGCCCAGTTGCCAAGAGGTAGGATTCTACCCGCTCTCGCTTCCAGAGAATCAGGCAATGGAAGATTACATAAGGGAGGCTCTGAGTCAGGGGTACATACGTCACTCAAAATCACCAGCCGCCTCAAGCTTCTTCTTTGTGGCCAAGAAGGACGGAGGGCTGCGTCCATGCATCGACTACAGGGTCCTAAATAACGGTACAGTAAAATACCGATATCCCCTTCCTCTGGTACCAGCCGCTTTGGAACAGCTCCGAGAAGCTAAAGTCTTCACTAAATTGGACCTCCGCAGCGCGTATAATCTGATAAGAATACGTGAGGGGGACCAATGGAAGACAGCATTCGTGACCCCTACTGGCCACTATGAATATGAGGTCATGCCTTACGGTCTGGTCAACGCCCCCTCCGTATTCCAAAACTTCATTCATGAAGTCCTCCGGGAGTTTCTTCACCACTGTGTAATAGTGTACATAGATGACATCCTCATTTACTCCCGGAGTGAGGCCGAACATCGCCAACACGTTGCGGAGGTCCTACACACATTGAGAGAACATCACCTCTACCTCAAAGCGGAGAAATGCTCATTCCACCAGAAGTCGATTCATTTCTTGGGATACATCATTGACCAAACCGGTATACGTATGGATGGGAAGAAAATTGAGGCTGTTCTATCCTGGTCAGAACCCACTTCCATTAAGGAGCTCCAGAGGTTTCTTGGTTTGCTAACTTTTATAGACGGTTTATCAAGGACTACAGCAGGATTACATCACCTCTCACTAATCTCCTCAAGGGTAAACCCAAAGGACTGGAGTGGACCAAAGAAGCAGCCGCAGCCTTCCGCCTTCTTAAGAAGGAGTTCACAAGGGCCCCACTCCTGACTCATCCTGACCCAAATCTTCCTTTCGTGGTGGAAGTGGACGCATCCACCACCGGCGTCGGGGCAGTATTATCTCAACATCATGATACACCGCCCCGACTGCATCCCTGTGCCTATTTCTCTCGGAAGTTGAGCCCGGCGGAGCAGAATTACAGCATAGGAGACAGGGAGCTTCTAGCAATCAAGCTAGCCTTGGAGGAGTGGCGTCACTGGTTGGAGGGAGCCAAACATCCGTTCCAGGTGATCACAGATCACAAAAACCTCCAATACATCAAGAGGCCAAGAGACTATGTCCACGTCAAGCCAGATGGTCACTTTTCTTCTCACGTTTTGATTTCTCCATTTCCTATCGTCCAGGACCCAAGAATCTAAGAGCAGACGCTCTCTCTCGTTTACACGAGCATCACGATCATGAAGAACTCCCAACGAAGATTCTTCCCGAACACATCTCCATTTGTCCGATCACCTGGAACGCTCCTCCAGTCGTTGCCACTCCGGAAGCCCCTGCTCCGCCGGGATGCCCTCCTCATCGGCAGTTCATACCACCTGAACACCGGGTAGATCTGATCCACTCCTTACATACCTCGCTAGGCACTGGACATCCAGGGATCAACAATACTCTCTCGCTAGTATCCCAACGATTCTGGTGGCCAAACATGGCAAGGGATGTGAGGCAATATGTTCAGGGCTGTAAGGACTGTGCCCAATCCAAGAGCCCACGTCATCTACCCGCTGGAAAGCTCCATCCCTTGCCGATTCCGAACCGTCCCTGGTCACACCTAGGAGTGGACTTTATCACTGACCTCCCTTCGTCAGAAGGTAATACCTGTATTCTAGTCATAGTAGATAGATTCTCAAAGTTTGTCAAACTAATCCCTCTGAAAGGTCTTCCCACAGCCTTTGAAACTGCCGACAATATCTTTAATCAAGTCTTCAGGTCATTGGTATTCCAGAAGATATTGTGTCGGACAGAGGTCCACAGTTCATCTCACGTCTATGGAAAGCCTTCTTCAAGCTCCTAGGTGTGGCCGTCAGCCTCTCTTCTGGATATCATCCCCAAACCAAACGGGCAGACAGAGAGGAAGATTCAGGAGGTGGGACGGTTCCTGAGGACCTTCTGCAGTGGTCACCAGAACTCCTGGAGCCAGTATTTGGGCTGGGCAGAATATGCCCAAAATTCACTGCGGCAACCCTCCACCGGACTCACGCCATTCCAGTGCGTCCTGGGCTTCCAACCACCGCTCTTTCCCTGGGATGGCGAACCATCTGATGTCCCCGCAGTGGATCACTGGTTCCGGGGAGAGCGAGAGAGTCCTGGGACGAGGCTCATCACATCTGCAGAGGGCAGTCCGTCGAAGCAAGGTAACCGCCGATAGGAGAAGGTCTGAAGAACCCAGATACACACCCGGACAAAAGGTGTGGCTATCCACCCGGGACATACGCATGCGACTGCCCTCTCGCAAGTTAAGTCCCCGATTTGTTGGTCCCTTCACCATCGTGGAACAGGTTAACCCCGTCACCTACAAACTACAATTACCCTCTCACTACCCGTATTCACCCTACATTCCACGTATCACTCCTGAAACCCTATCACGATCCTGTTCTTCCCTCCACAGAGCCTGACCACGAAGAGGAACCCCCTCCTCCACTGCTCCTAGAAGAAGGAGCCGTCTACGCAGTGAAGGAGATCTTGCGTTCCCGACGTCGTGGTGGCCAGTTGGAGTACCTGGTGGACTGGGAAGGGTACGGCCCCGAAGAAAGGACATGGGTTCCCAGAGCTGATATTCTCGATCCTAGTCTCATGGTGGAGTTTCATGAGAGCCACCCTGAGTTCCCAGCGCCTAGAGGCAGAGGGAGACCACCACGGCGTCGGAGGTGTCGGCCCTCAGGAGCGGGCCCTGGGGAGGGGGGGTACTGTCATGGATTGGTCAGGCTCTCACGACCCCCACTCACGAAGATCACCATCACCTGACTTCTAATGAGCACACAGCTGCATCACATTCACGAGCACCAGATAAAAGCACAGCACTCCAGTCGCTCATTGTCCGGGCTCGTCTCGACGAAAGCGGACAACTGAGCGACCACTCAGCGTAGTCATCCTCAGCTAAAACAAACGATTTACTTACCTGTTCTCTTTGTATTCCTCCTAGTCTTCCTGGTCCTCCCGAATCGTCCTGTCTTCCAGTCCTTCCAAGTCTGTGTCATCCTCTGTCAGCTGTATCTGGTGTGTGCTGTCCATCCTCGTGTATTCCTGTTACCCAGCCACGGAGGAAAAGACCCCAACATCATTCCTGATCCTCCTGGCTATCCTTCATGTGCTCCTTGTTGTCATTTAATAAACACCCTAACGTTTCCTTACCTCTGTCTCCTGTCCGCTTCATAACAATGTGAAAGTAAAACAATATTTTTAGAAGGAAGACAAAGCAAACTACGAAAAGTATTTTTGCATTGTGATTATTCAAGTTCTGTATCTGAATATAGTTATACTCTCCAGAAAACCATCAAAAAGAGCTATTTAAACCATCTTGTGAAACTATATACGGGCAATATCATATTTTTCCAATATTGTGCAGCCCTAATGCGCACACACACACACGCACACATTTATATTTATTATAAATTTAAAGATCTATGTAAAAATAATGTCATATAATATTAAAGTTAATGATGCTGTGATAAAATAGCTAATACAAAGAATTATTAAATTGAATAATTAACTTAAAAAGCTAATAAAGGGGATTTGTGGACTGTCACAAAAGAGAAGACAGAAAATAAAAGACATAGAATACCATACTGTACAAAACATGATGGCTGAATGTACGATGAGTTCAGAAATTGTGTTAAGCTATGAATGAAGAGTTGGTGCTTTACAGAAGGCCACGATCAGACCTCGTTACAGAATAAAAAAACAGAGTTTTTCTGCTCTTTCCTCTTTTTACCCACACAATTGTGCAGTTATTGATGTGAGAGTGCCAGCAGCTCACTGAAGTCCAAGGAGGAATCGATCCAATCAGTCTGACCTACTGATTCCCTCCCCTTCTGCTCCTGCTGAAGCGCTATTGATCAGGCCTGATCACGGCCCCGGGACACATCCACGCGGGGCCAGAGACACATCCACACGCTTTAGGGAGCAGTGAGGCAGGGGGGTACGACAGCGGCCCTGCACAAGCCTCATTAAACCATCTGTCTGATCTCAGGAGCTGTCAACTCCCCTGGAAGAAAAAAAAATAATTCTGCCGGCTTAACTTGACAAAACACCCGGTATAGAGTCTATGAAATGGATAGGGCCAGTAGACTGTCGTTGGAGAGCCAATTACGTGAGGAGAGAGCAGAGACAGTGGCCCTGAAAGCAGCGTCTGATGACCGGGAGATTAGCGCAGGCTTCAGGTTTTGTAAATGGTTTTCCCTGAGGCTGTCGCACCCTTGACCAACATCTGGGCCGAGCGACGGAGTGGCAAACTAGGTTAAGAGGCCAATTAGAGAAGAAGCTCAATTAGCCTAATCGTCTGCTGAGTTATAGAGTAGCGTGAGGAGGGGGAGGAAAGACTGACTGGCTGAGAATAGAAGGAATCAGGTAACAGGAGTCATACTGGGAGACTCAGCGTGCATTAGAGAGAAGCTCTTCAGTACTGTACTGCGCTACTTAACGTGATGCAAACTAAAGTCACGCGGACGTGTCTGTGTGTTTGTTTGTGTGTGTGTGTATGTGGGTCAAAGATTAGACAACTCATTTTAAATACAAATTGTATTTTTAAAGTGATGTTTTTATAGATAGAACGCATGTTGAATGAGTCTAATTTTAGGTTTTAATGATGGACAGTACAAATACGGGTGCAAAGTTGTTTCATTCTCATTCAGTTTAGAATGAGGAGTTATATATGTAACGATAAAACCACATGCTTGTTCTGACCTGTACTTTAAAAAAAAATAATACTTTCAAAAAATAATAATAATCATTCTCATTTTTAAGTGATTATAAATGTTGTCTTGGCAGTTGGAAAGGGGATTTTAAAGGAGTGTAGCAAAGTATAATAATAAAAAATGATAATTAATTAGTATTTTTGGGGCTGCACTTTGAGGGCCCTATCATACACCTGGCACAATAAGGCGTAAGATGTGTTTGGAGCGATTTATTGCTATTTTCAGATCAGCGCAACCCTAATTTTCACGTTTTGTGTCACTTTGTGGACTCAAGGGGCGTGTTGGTCTATAATGGAGGTGTGTTAAGGCGCATTGTTGGCACGTTGCTACTTTAGGGAACTGAAATAGACTGAGCCATTGACCAACTAAGAGCCTTATCCTTGTGCATTCAGTTTTCGAAGCATTCAGTTTTTACACTTACAAAATCCGCCATGTCTGTAATGTATGTGTGTGTGAATAAGTGTGTATGTGTTTCCCAGTGATGGGTTGCAGCTGGAAGGGCATCCGCTGCATAAAACAAATGCTGGATAAGTTGGCGGTTCATTCCGCTTTGGCAACCCCAGATTAATAAAAGGACTAAGCTGAAAAGTAAATGAATGAATGAATGGATTGGGACACACACTTAATGCTTTTGTGCCATGCGCTTTAGACTTTGTGCCTAGATCGTTAAAGTAGAGCCCTGAGTCTTTATGTTTGGTAATAGATTACAATACAGCAAGAATAAATAATAAAATCAAGCGACATATTCAATTTTATTTAACAGCCATAAATTACATTTTAAAGTATATTCCCATAGAAAAGGATTGATTTAAAATGAAATATTTCACAGCATTATCAGTTTGTTATTACTGTGTTTTGATCAAATAAATGTACATTATATGCGATGATAGATAGATAGATAGATAGATAGATAGATAGATAGATAGATAGATAGATAGATAGATAGATAGATAGATAGATAGATAGATAGATAGATAGATAGATAGATAGATAGATAGATAGATAGATAGATAGATAGATAGATAGATAGATGTGTCTGTTTGTTTGTTTGTTTTATCATTTGTGTTGGATGTTCCCTTTATATGTATATAGTATCTGAATCTTAAACTCTCTTCTTTTCCCTCTCCAGTCCAATCTGAGGTCAGATATCCAGCTGGCGAACCCAGGACCCGTCACCACCCCTGGAAAGTCGCCCACTCCGTTCTACTCCTATACTGGCCCCAATCCAAGAAGACGCCCGCTTCAGGACTCGGCTTCAATGGGTCAGTGCCCATCAAATGCCCTCAATGAGAAACCATGAGATCATAGCTAGGTTTGCTAATAAAGAGAAAAAGTCCATGTTTCAGCATTATGAAAGCAAATGAAAGAATTCCTCGATTTCAGCTGCACTAATGCTCCTATATTTGTCTTCGTAAACCTAATCAAAAAGACATCTGACTGAGTGCCTCCACATGCTTGTTTGTTCTGCCCCCCTCAAATGTCTCAAAGTTGTTTTTGCATTCTCTCCACAGATCCTCTGCAAACAAAGAAAGTGCGCAAGCCCCCTCCTGGCCTGCCTACATCTGTGAGTACAGCATCATTTCATCTTCCTGCCATCGCTTTGCTTTAAAAATAGATGCTGGTGCGCAATACAGCCACAACAGACACGTTTAATGAAAGCCGGTGGAACGGCAGCACACACGCTTTTCAATTCTGTCTTATCAAAGTCGTCCTCTGACACGGCGGCATCACGTACCTGTGCGCATGTCAAACACGAGCACACGAGAGGCCAGAACCTGCCTGTGTTTGCGAATCCAGCGTTCGGTGTAGGTGTGCAGTAACGATGCCTGATTGATTTGTGAGGCCGCCCCGTCAGAGCTCGCCCCCCTTTTCTTCCCTTTCCCGTGGGGACAAGGGCTCAGGGACACGAGCTGTCATGCCGCATCCCCGCCACAGCTCTTTTGATGTTTAATTAGTCATTATGTAGCCAGAACAGGAGGACAGACAGAGATTAATAACGCGGAATTGGGGGGGAAATTTCCATGGGCGATAATCCCGGTGGAGCGGGAGACATTAGGATTCGGAGGAAGTGTGGAGCTCAGCTTGACTCCGCCTGTGACCTCAGTGCGCCCAATTCCCTCCCATCCATTCTTCATGCATAAATCGCACATTTGAGCAGTCATTGTGGGGAAACGGAGGGCAGATAGTGAAAGCCTCCTTTTAGATTCGCCCTCGAACTGCAGGGCTGGTCGCGGTGAGTGAACTCCCAGATGCAGCGGCTTTAGCACGAGGATCCCCCTCACGTTAATTCGGTGGGATTGGGATTCCTCCTGCAGAACAAAACGGGGCCTTTGAGGGCCGTGTGGCGGTAGGATTAGTTTTCATGAGCTCTCAATAATCGCACAGTGCACAGGAGAAAAATCAAGCACCAGTATTCCAGAATTTGTGCACTTTTGTCTTTAAATTTGTGTTTGAATGGTAACTTGTCTGGAACAGAGTCGCTCCGGTATACTCTTCTCGGAGGAAACTGGGAGCCAGTCTTCTCTACTTATGCCGGAGGAAAAAACAAGGGAAGATGGAGGGGTGGGGTGATAAGGGTGTTGAGGAGAGATTGGTGGCCTCGTGGGGTACATGTCTTTGTTGTGTAAATGGACATAGGGCTTTTATTTGTCACTACTTAACACATGGCCGCAGGTGCACTTGTGTGACTCATAACTCAAAGCAGCTCAATTCAGCACGGGTTTGAGCAGTAGAGCTGCACACCGCCAATATAAACCTCAGCTCTTGTATGAAAGGCCAGATTCTCTTAAAAATCACCCTCACGCAGATAAAGCTGTGCCTTCGTTTACATTCTAATTGTATATTTCATTTACACACAAAAAAAGGAGATGTATTAGTGAATAAATCACCTTTTTTATTGTGTACATTTAACAATATCTTTACCTTTTGGGGAAAATGGTTGTAGGTGTTGCAAAAGGCTGTTTTTTTTTTTTGTTTTTTTTAAAGTTTAACTTGGTTTTTCTTTTCTCTCCAGAAGTTATGAATGTTTCAAATTAGTTTTTTTCTTTTTGTGTCTCCAGTTCAGAGTTGTTAATGTTGTTTTTGTTATTCATTCTCATCGGTTTCTCTTTGGCTGGGAAACCGTAAACCAGTGCAGTGTTACCAAATAATTAGTGCAGAAAATTCGAGATGGACAGTTGAAGTCAGAATTATTAGCCCTCCTGCTAATTTTTTCGCCAATTTCTGTTTAATGGAGAGACAAATTTTTCAACACATTTCTAAACATAATAGTTTTAATAACTCTAATCTCTAATCACTGATTTAATTTATCTTTGCCATGATGACAGTAAATAATATTTTACTAGATGTTTTTCAAGACACTTCTATACAGCTTAAAGTGACATTTAAAGGCAATAACTACAGCAGTCGCTGTCGTTGTATGAATCTCTTATTAAGTAAGAGCTCATAATGACATATGATGATGTGTGCAGGTGTTGTAGTGCTGTCCCATTAGGGTTAAAATTTGAAGCCCTTCCCCTTCACACTGTTTCAAGGCCCAAGGGTAAGGGGTAGTGGAAAGGGTAGGGGTACAAAAACAGAATTGGAATTGGGCCTTAATCCTTGTTCAGTAGCTTCTTAATCACGCTTTTCAGCACATGCAAGACACAGCTTCAATTTAAAAATCTGCGAGTAATAAAAGAGCATCTTTTTGACACTTTTGAAACACGATTTTTTTCTTTGGTGTGCTCGTAAATAAGTCGAGTTCAAATTTTTATGTCATCATAATCCCTGTGCTAGATAAAAACACCATGGAGACACTAGAAAAAAATCAGCAGAAGCAGTGAGCAGGCAAATAACCTTACACCATTTCATATTTCATTACTAAATATGCTGTAATATTAATATGATGAGGCACAATTCATCATTTTGCTGTTAGTGTTTCTATCCAGCATTTGTATACAATCTTACAAAATGTATTAATCAAAGCATTATTAAAGAATTGCTTTGCATGCCAAAATCATACGATCTTTAATGTAAATCAAGGGATTTATTCAGAGGAATTTATTGCAGCACCCTTTTGGAATTGATCTTGTTGTCTCTATTCAGAATTTTGAATGCAATATCCATCAGTCATCATTACTGGATAGACTTTGAAAGTTCTAGGTGTAGTCCAAAGGTGTAAAAGTGGGCTCTGGTATGCACAGGTGCACCTGCAGAGCCACGTCAGGTTGCTGGGGCAGCTGTGTGTGAGTGTGTGTGTGCATGCAGTCTGCAGGGTACCTGTACAGTGGGCTCGCAGCTGCAGATGCCGGTGAAAGCTTTTGCTTGTGTAAGCAGACGAGCCCCACTAGAGGCCCGTAGAGCTGCTTGATAAACAAAATGAACACAATGCTTCCCATCATCAGGCCCTCCGCAGGGAATACAACCCCCAACTCACCTAAAAATACTTTAACTATTTACCTCTTACCAGCTCATCACTTTTTTTAAGTGCAACGAGGCTGATGGATCGGCGTAGTTTACGCGTGGATGTAAATATTTATGGAATAACATCCGCTCCGTTTTGGAGAGGCGAGGGCATTCTTTACGACATAAAGGCCCAAATAAGACATGGCAGCAGATTGAGGACGTACAAATATTTATAACCGTGTTTGATTTGTGTGCTTGCTGTTTTGGGAAGCCGAGGAAGCCACGTTAACCCTTGAACTGCAGGGAAAGGTTCAGAGAAAAGATAGCGGATGTTTGGTGTTCGGTCACTAAACACTTCAAGATTACTGGAAGAAGGGCTTGTGGTTTTAGGAGGGAAATGTAATAGCCTGGTTTCTTATTCAGTAGCTTTGAATTAAGGCAATATGTTACTCTTGTAATAATGTGTCGAATTGTTTTTTACTTTGGAACTTGTGTAAATAGACACAGTGCTGCTGTTCACTGTGAAAGTGTAGCAAGTCGGTGTTTTCTGTTATTTTTGTTATTTTCTTGTTATTTTCATTTTCTGTTGTTAATATTACCTTTTAAAGCTGTTTCTGTTGTTTTAAATAGAATAGGTCTTTCTTATAAATGTCAGTTTGTGGAGGAATTTTTGAGATTTATAAACTACCTGAAAGCTGAGTAAATAAGTTTTTGGTGACACTTTACAATTAGGTTGTATTAGTTAATGCTAGTTAATGCATTTACTAACATGACAAACCAATGAACGATACATTTATTACACTATTTGTTCATGTTTGTTAAACTTACTTAATAAAGTTGGTGATTATTAGTTCATGTTAACTCACGCTGCATTAACTAATGTTAACATGCATGAAATTGGGTGTTTGTAATGGATTAGTAATTGTTGAGCTATGAATAATAAATGCTTTACAAAACCTTTTTGTAAAGTGTGACCGCTTTTTATATTTTTGATTTTTTTACAACTATATGAAAATCTAAAATCTGAGGGTTCAAAAAATTACAATATTGAGAAAATTTACTTTAAAGTTTAAATGAAGTGCATAGCAATCAGTGTTTGTTTGTTGAAAAACTGGAGTTTGTTCAGTAAAAGTGTTTCCATTGCAGTTTATGCACATTTTTTCTTATCGAATAAAAAGTTTATCCTACTCAGCAGGGCCGAGCACAGGGGGGTGGCCCGGTGGCTAGAGCCCGGTGGCTAGTGCCCCTCTCAGCAGGCACTTGCTCGATCAGAAGAAGGCCCCCGCTCTTCACTTTGCGATCGCACCCCTCCTCCTCCCCACAATAACCTCCACCAACCCACCCCCGCCCGTTCTACACTTTGCAATCGCGCAACACACCCCCCCCCCCCCCTTCACATTGGGATTGTGCACGTGCCTGCTACTCATGCATATGTTTATATGATAATTTTCAAAATTCATGCGCATCTTGGCATTTCAATCAACCGTTTTTATGCACATATCCAAAATGCGCTTTTAAAAACATGAATAAAGTACTTAATAATATAAAATAAACACTCAATAATACAAATAACAATCGCGTCACATGCCACAATGTCAATTTACAAGATTTTACTGCAGTCGGGCTTTGAGGAGGTATGAATGTATGAATGTAGAGAAATTTAGAGAGGTGTGTGATGCAATTTATCTGTTTTATCCCAATTATTGTTTTTCATAATCATGGAGGCCAAAATAGAAACCAAATTTTGATTAATTGTACAGCCTTGGTTAATAGTATTACGGTAAACTCGTAGGGAACTTGACTTTGTGCATGTGTTGGTTGCTAAGGGTTGACGGAGCATTATTTTATTTTGAGGTCGATTCAATTATTGGTAGGGACATTTCAGTAATTGGTGGATATTGGTGGGGACATGTCCCCTTCGTCCTTGCCAATTCTACGCCCTTGATATATATGTATATTAATCAAATCACAGACTTTGCAATACGAATATCACACTAAGCCATAGACATAAGTGCAGATCTTTTCTCTTTCACAATGCCTGACTAGTAGTTTTACTGACTGCTAATGTGTGTGTGTTTGAGCAGATGAGCTGCTGTGAGCGTGGCAGACGCGTGTGCTGCAGTTTGCATGTGCGTCTGGCGCAGCAGCAGCTACGCTATCAGGCAGCTGTGTGGGCACCTGTGCTGAAGGACCCCAGCCCTCCTGACAGCCAGAGAAACCAAGTCAGAGGCGAATGAACGGCCCCATGACTTTGGGCAAGTAACTGCATCTTGTGGGAGATTTATACTTGGCTGAGAGCCTGGAGCTGCAGCCTATGTGTGTAAATAGCTCTGCTTTTTTTAAACACCCTTGTCACGGCCACGACTGTTTGATGTGACACTGCCTGCGCCGGGGCGCCCAGAAGAGATGATCGGAGAAAAAGGGAAAAGAGGCAAGGAGAGAAAGCAGCAGGGAGCGCTCGCCTTCCTCCAGGGCCCTTTGCATGCGAGAACGCTGGCTGTGAATGACAAAAAAGATTGTCATTTGCTCTTGACAGATCGCTCGGGCATCTTCGCTCCAGCACAAGTTGCACTTAGCGAGGAAACGAGCACCAGGAGAGAAGTGAGAAGAAGGTTATGATCCACTGTGGCGACAAGGACATGAGACTAGCGCCTGAAGCTCAGAGGATGTCAGTTTGACTGGAGCTCCTCCATTCAGAAGATTCATCCTGCGTTTTTGACTAGACAGCCATCTACAGGCCATGCAAGCTGATGCAGGTCAACAGCACTGCCACACTGGGGTTTTTGTGTGTTCCCTAGTTGTTCTGGGTTGTTTTCCCCCTCCTTTTTTTTGTGCGTGTTCTGTACTCTCTTTGAACCCCCTGTCTCTAATGCAAGGTCACAACCTGGCAGTGAAGACCCTGTGTAGTCGGACATGCCTTGGGATAAAAGGCCCCACTAAAGCTCTGTAAAGAATAACAGTACAGTTTGATGTAGGTCTTTCATGTGGCCACCGCTCTTTGTTCTGGAGAAAATCTCTGTTCTCTTTTTTTGCTTTTGTGTTTCCTCTGCGCTTTTTTTTTTTTTTGACGGTCTTGCCATCTTTGTTTTAAAGAGCATATCCTGCTACGAGAGACGCTGAATAAAAAGTGTGTTCGGGTTGATTTCTGTCAGCTTACTCTCTCGCGCTCTCAGGTCATCACCTCTCATGACCTATGTGTTCAGACATGTCGTGTAGCTTTTAATAGCGCTCTTCTTGATCCTCAGACATCCCACTTCCTCCCAAATTTAGTGGATATTTGGGCTCATTATGGCTCACTTGTAGCCCATATGTCTGTCTGGGGTTTGTCCTCTAGGCCATTAGGTCGTAATCCTGCCACCAGAGGGCACTGCGCTGGGTCAGTGTATTGTTAGCTGTACTTTAGAGACAACATTGAGTGGAAGGAATTAAGTCTGACAAACTCCTCTATACAGTAGGTCATCTTAAGAGGTCAATATTAATCATTTAAACTGACTTATGATCAAAAATAGGTTATCTATAGACCATTTTGAGGGATGTAAACAAAACAATGGTCCTGATGTATTTCCTGTTTTACATTTTTAATTTCTATCGCTTCCGAGAATCCAAAAAGACTCACAAATTAATAAATATTGTTATGAGAGCTGTTTTAACTTTAAGTTATGATTGAATTGCCTCTTGTTACAGTTATAAAATAGTTTGATAACTAGCAGGACATGTTCATGGGCTAATGACATCACCACATTGAAGTGGTCTATAGGTTATCCTATAGCAAACTCCACATACCAAACTTAATACCACAACAAACATGTGAGCCTTACATTTTGCAAATAATTATTCATTTAAGCTGTTGATAATTTGCTGACAGCTAAATAAGTACTCTTTTTATTTTGTTTATATCATTTTACCAAATTAGAATTGTGTGTATTTGTAATTGTATATTAGTGCTGCACTATAATGGGAAAATCTAACATTGCAATGTTTTGTTATTCTGCAATATATATTGAGATAAAAATGCAATTTCACCAAATGACTTTAATATCTCTATTTTAATCATTTTAGATTGATCGGGATGGTCCTGTAGGGGAGTGTGTCTGAATAAAACATAGTAAACTATCTACAAGCATAGATAAATACAATAAAGAAAAAGATGCAAATGAAATAAACAATGTTTTTTGTTTTCCGAGGAGTCTAACAGTAATCCGGTATATAGTAATTGAATAATCAAATGTAAAATAATACTGCATAGTCTGACATGAAATGAAAAATCATTATTAAAGTTAGAAATATTTGTTTCTGAATACTTTTATAATTCCTAATACAGTCACAGGCATCAAAAACACATGCAAATGGTAAATGAAAATTCAGACTCAACATTGCGTATGCTCGCGATGTTATTATTGCGATTGATCACATTGCGATATTGATGCTGAAGAGATATATTGTGCAGCCCTATTATATCCAGTCAAGTCAGCTTCATTGTCATTCCACTACATGTGTGGATATACAGACAACGGTGCTACATAAATTAATCATAAATAGAAACACAACACTGGACATAAGAGCTATTTAAGGAGAAAAAAAAACTATGCATAACTAACATATATTACACTGTAAAACCCAACAGTTAACTTTATCAAATAAGTGTAGTTAACTCAAAATTAACTGAAAGTTATATCTACTCATTATTAGCCCCCCTTTGAATTTGTTTTTCTTTTTTAAATATTTCCCAAATGATGTTTAACAGAGAAAGGAAATTTGTTTTATTTCTGCTAAAATCAAATCAGTTATAAGTTTTTAAAAGCCATTTTAAGGTCAAAATTATTAGCCCCTTAAAGCTAGATTTTTTTTTTTATAGTCTTCAGAACAAACCATACAATAACTTGCCTAGTTACCCTAATCTGCTTAGTTAACCTAGTTGAGCCTTTAAATGTCACTTTAAGCTGTATAGAAGTGTCTTAAAAATATCTAGTCAAATATTATTAACTGTCATCATGGCAAAGATAAAATAAATCAGTTACTAGAAATGAGTTATTAAAACTATTATGTTTAGAAATGTGTTGAAGAAATCGTCTCTCCTTTAAACAGAAATTGGGGAAAAAATTAAACAGAAGGGCTAATAATTCTGGCTTCAACTGTATATATGAATTAATGTTTGTATGGCGTCATGTCAGTAGCATTTATTAACACTACAAATGTAGCACAGATCCAATACTTAATCTGCTTTAATTAACTTCAATTAAAACCTCATAGAAATGCGCACCTTAATATTGTACAGTCATGTTTTTAAAGCTTTAGTTTCGACTTTTAACATAACACATGTGGTCATTTTAATTAGCAGGACATGAAACACAAGTAAGCGATAATATGTCGTCGTTTAAATCGTCAGGCAAGCGCGTGTGTGTTCATGTGTGTCTATCTGAAAGGATATGAGCTCATCAGATAAGTGATTAGATTGATGCTCCTGGTTTGAGTTTGATGCTGAACAGAGACGCGAGCACCTCTTTATCAGAGAACGAGTCTCTTTATCTGTTTACAGTAGGTCACAAATCTACCTCAGACTTCAGAGACCTTCAATCTGAAGCTCACAAACATGCTGCTTTCATCTACGGATGAGAGTACAGCAAAGAAATACGCTGTAATTTAGACTCCCATTAAGATTGCAGGTCACCGTAAATAGATTTGTTTGTATTTTGGGTGAATGTACTTCCTCACAGCAGTGGTCACTTTAAGAGCGTGCTCTGTCAACAGTCAGAGCTGATTATCTTAAGATGCGATGTGTGTAAAGCGCAGCTAATCTGAGCAGCACTAGCATGATTTACCTGGCTGGAGCGCAGGACCCACGTGAGCCCCAGACGCATTGGTTGTAGGTCAGCAGACAGCAGATGTCACCTGTAGAGAAGGTGTCAGTGTATAGTGTGTGGGTGCTGGTGCACGTCAGGTAAGTGGGTGAGCCGCTTTCGTCTTGCTTGATGTCAGGTAGATGCACAGTAATTGGATGAAGACTTGTTGCTCGTCTAGTGCGTTGGCCCAGACACGCAAGAGGACTTGAAAAGCTGATGCTCTCTCCTGGACCCTGATGAAAGGGCCCCGGCGGATTTATCATGTCTGGAGGAGAGGCTCGCTAAATACCGGTGTTATTCTAATATAATGTTCGTGCCGTCTTCTCTGTGTGTTTTGTCTAGGCGCTGTCCTCCGGCAGGGAAACATTAATCATTACAAGCACATAACAGAATGCTCATAAGCCCACGAGACCTGTGGAGAGAGATTTTCCTCCTAATGTGTTGTGATGAATGGCCTTATCGAAACACAAAGATGTTAAATTAGCTTGTATGGGCTGAGATGAGCATTCTGCATGTTTCTAATTTGCAGACGTGGGATGTGTGTGGGGATGTTTATGTGGAAGTGTCTCGTTTGCAGATTGATTAGTGGGACAGACTGTCTGCAACACCTATTACATTTAAACTCCCTAATCCACACGATCAGTACAGGTGAATCCCAGACCTCCTGTGTCTAGAGCGTGTTGAAGATCTGGGTTGAAATAACACTGTCCTCACTATTGCAGGTGCAGCTCTTCAGTGCAGTGTAGTGCACTTTCAAGTAGTTTTATGGCCTCACAAATAATAAAATCTAAATGGATATACAGTTGAGGTCAGAATTATTAGGCCCTCTTTGAATTTAGATTTCTTTTTAAAATATTTATGATGTTTAACAGAGCAAGAAAATTTTCACAGTATGTCTGATAATATTTTTCTTCTGGAGAAAGTCTTATTTGTTTTATTTCTGCTAGAATAAAAGCAGTTTTTATTTTTTAAAAACATTTTAAGGTCAAAATTATTAGCCCCTTTATATATAAGCTATATTTAAATATATATATTTTTAAATTTATATATATTTATATATAAGCTATATTTTTTCCGATAGTCAACTGAACAAACCATCGTTATACAATAACTTGCCTAATTACTCTAACCTGCCTAGTTAACCTAATTAAATGTCACTTGAAGCTGAATACTAATATCTTGAAAAATATCTAGTAAAATATTATTTTTTAGAAATTAGAAATTGTGGGAAAAAATTCATGCTGCGGGGCCTAATAATTCAGGGCTGCTAATAATTCTGACTTCAACTGTTATTCCTGCATAAAACTAACACCACTGGCTTATATATACATACATTGTACATTTTATTTTGCTTATCTGTAACTTCGCTGCTCTTGACAGTTCGGCACATGATTAGAAGTAAGATAATGCATCTGTTTTTTTCTTTCTACAAGTATTTGTTTAATTAAAGAGGTAGCAAATTATTGCACCCCATAAATATTGTGTCTTCTAGTTGTGTTTTGTGGCAAGTTACTGTGTATTAAGCAGGACAATGTGCATCCAGTTGGTAGATTTTACAGAATCAAGCCCTTTTGTCTTATGAAACAGCTAATAAGCATGTCATGATTTATTATGGATGTGCATTATCACTTACATATATTCATTCATTCATTTTCTTTTCGGCTTAGTCCCTATATTAATCAGGGGGCGCCACAGCGGAATGAACCACCAACTTATCCAGCATATGTTTTACCCAGTGGATGCCCTTCCAGTCGTAACCTAACACTGGGAAACACCCATACACACTCTTATACACATACACTACGGCTAATTTAGCTTATTCAATTCACCTATACCATATGTATTTGGGCTGTGGGGGAAACCTGAGCACCCAGAGGAAACCCACACGAACACGGAGAGAACATGCACACAGAAATGTCAACTGACCCAGCTGGGGTTCGAACCAGCGTCCTTCTTACTGTGAGGTGATTGTGCTACCCACTGTAAATAATGAAAATGTAAATAATTACACTATGACCAGCAATTGTCCTTGCATGTGAATTTCGACATCTTGAAAGTCGCTTAGTGAAGGTGAACCAAACTGAGAAGAACATGCAACACTTGAAATAAAGTTCCTTTTACAGAACACACAAAGCTACAGGTCTGAAAGTTCTGTAAATATCCTTTTGCACTTTCTGCTGGTCAAGTCACTTCACTTGGCGACCTAGCTGGTAACTCAATGTAACCAACCGTATCCAAATAAATGGCCAGCGAAACTCAGCGGTGATTGGTTATTTTCACAGCGGTGACCGTAATGAAGTTATGTGTGGCAGCTGTGTGGAAGTTTAGCGAGAACAAAGCAAACATGCGCTGAGAACTCTCTGGACATGTGTCCGTGATTTGTGATTTCATTTCTGTCCCTTTTCATTTGTCTCTTTCATTATTTTAGATTTTTTGCGTGTTCTTTTCCTCCCAGCAGTGCATTCTTTATCTGGATTTGCTTTATGGAGCCTTCGAGCATTCCTCCATCACGGCCGTCTCTCTCCTAAAGAACTGACTTGAAACAGCTCCAGGTTTAAAGTGGTACCAGCCTGTGGATCGCAACCACCTTGGACACATTTGAAAGAGCCTCACTCTGAGAAGAAAAGAGCATAAATAATAATAGAATTAGAGGGGAAAGCATAATAAAGTATCGTTTTCTGGGAAGGCTTTCATCTTTCCGTAACAATAATGTTGTGAATGGGCCGATGGAGGACCGCGTTTGGACTGGAAAGCCTGCAGTGACAGACATGAAAGGATCCGGGGTAGAGTGGGCCGGAGTGGGCTTTAAAGAGGCCGATGGCACTACAGGTCAGCATGTTCACAGCACGTGGACGACCTCGGCCTCCCTGTCTATTTTTGCACCCCTGTCCATTCATTCTCCATGACTGTGGGTAGCCCGTTGTTTTTGCCTCTCTTCCACTTCCACCCTCCCGTTTCCCTTCATTTTCCCTTTCTTCCCTTCATTCTGTTCTCCCACCCCCAGCGTGCCTGTTATTTGGGTTGTGTACCCTACCACCCCCTTGGTCTATGGGCAGGAGGCCCAGAAAGGGGAGCAGTGGGTACAAAGAGAGCGCGAGGAGGGGATGTGTGAGGAAGTGGAGCGTCATTGCTCTTGGAGCTTGACGTCAGGTTCGGCCCCTCTGCAGCTGTTGGATGTGTTCAACAGCCCCCTCTGTATTTGCTGTCACGCCACTGTGGGAGACTGTTGAAACAACAGCCACAGGTCGCAACATTCACCACTAGACTTAGTTTCTTGCAGACAAGTGCGTAGCATGAAACTCAACACATGCACTGATCTTAATGTTATCAGTGCTGAAAGTTCAATTCAATTCATGTTTATTTTTACAGCGTTTTTACAATGTAGATTGTGTCAAAGCAGCTTAACATAGAAGTTGTAGTAAATTGAAACAGTGTCAGTTCAGTTTTCAGAGTTGAAGTTTAGTTCAGTTCAGTGTGGTTTAATTTTCACTGCTGAAAGTCTAAACACTGAAGAGCAAATCTATCGATCAAAGTGATCCTAATGGTGTGCCGTCTGTGTGTCCAGATGTAATTTTTATAGAAGTAATTACAGTATGCTATCTTGGAATTATAAGATACTAGTTGGCATTTTTTTAAATCAGATTTAATTATTCACACATTCTTAACCAATTTACTGTATGCAGTCTTTTTATAGTTGCCCACAACTTTTTGTAATGCAAATATTTTGAAGTTCATTGTCGCAAAATATTGTCTCAGAATGCAGATTAAAATGAAAATGAAAATAAATCACTTTTATAAAGTATAGAGTTGGTCAAATCTTTTTGCAAGTCTTTATTTATATGACCAAAACTACAATAAAAACAACATTTCCATGATATATTAAAAACTTGTACTTGTAATGACAAAGCTGAAAATTCTGCAGCTATTATTGTAGTTTTCATAGCTACGTTTCCATCCAGCTATTTTTATGTGGATTTTGGATATGCACATAAAAAAACGGTCATGGAAACTTCAAGATGCGCATCAGTTTTGAAAATGCACGTACAAAATATATGTGCATATCTGAGTAGGATAAATTTTTTAATCGATAAGAAAAGATGCACATAATCTACGATGCATGGGAACACTTTTACCGAACAAATTCCAGTATGCGCATTTTGTTATAAGAGATCATGTGGTGATAAAAATGTGTGACTGGATAAACCAGCAGGTTGAGCACATTGTAAAACATCTGAAATGTTGTTTTGGTCATTCTAAAACGTCTAAACACTTTACCATCAGTGTTATTCTATTATTAATGACCTCCAGAATCAAGAGTGTCTGTGCTCCAAGTCTCACACCTTCAAACGCCAATGTGCGTTCATTGCGTGTCAGAATACTGTCTTCTGAGCAAGTCATTTATTAAATAAGGAAAAGATTGAGGCAGCTTCTCCTACTGCAGCAAATTCAGTTTTTACTGTTGATATTTGGCACCAGTTAATCAGGAAGTGACGATTTTGTTCTCTTTGACTAATTGGATGTAAACGCTGCTTTATTCGCACACTTTTATGTGATATATTTCAGTTTTACGCATCTTTGGATTGAAACATGGCTAGTGTCACATGATCCTTCAAAATAATTCTAATGTGCTGATTTGTTGTTCTAGGAGGCATTGCTTGTTATTACCAATGAAAAAATAACTGTGCTGCTTTACTTTATTATTATTATTATTATTAATATTATTATTATTTTTTTTTTTTAACTATTTAATTAAATAATTTATTTAATATTTGAAATCTGTGATGTATTTTTTCAGGTTTCTAATTTATTAGATTAATTTATTGAAAATATGTTACTTTTACATATAATACATTTAATATATTACTGTATTACTGTTATACATCCTTCAAACTTTAGTTTATATATATATATATATATATATATATATATATATATATATATATATATATATACAAGGCTATTGACTGTAGAAATCCTCTCCATAACCTCCATTCAACCCTTCAATAAAAGAAAAACAATAATCACTAAACAAAAGATTAATCAGCTCAGGATTTAGTCCAGTGTGTGTTTCCGTTTCAGTGTTTGTGTGCAGCTCTAAACCACATCAGTGTCGTGTTTTATTTCATTTTCTGTTACTCTGAAAGACGAGTCGAATCAACAGGTAAATGAAAACAACAGTGCTCATAGTGTTTTGCTCGGTCCATTTTCGCACGGAAAAATCCACCATTCTAATTTCCTTTCTGTCTGTTTTTTTTTTTTTTTTAAAGTACAAGTCAATCCACTTACTCATTTGTTTTCCGCCCCTCCCTTGCTCTTTATCCTCCATCTCTCCCCCCTCCGCTCTTTGCCTCAGCACTTATGAGGCTTTAGGGGAGCCGAGCTCTGGGTATTGGTCCGTCCTCATCCTCCTCCTCCTCCCATAAGCCACCCCCCCTCCCCTCAGTGCCGGCGGAGTTGGTACGGCCCTGCTTTGCATAAGTTGTCTGTGAGTAGATCCATGTGTAGGGGGCCAGCACTGAAGGAATTAGTCCCTTGTGCAGCGGGTGGATGTATGCGTAGGGAGCGGGTTTGTGAAAAGTGATCCTCTGTATCTGCCTCCACGTCTTTCCCAGTATCGCTGAGGCTTTTATCATGTATTGCGCCTACCCCGTGCCTGGAATGGGCAGCATGTATTACTACAACGGAAAATCGGTGAGTGCCTTCTGTCCCTTGGGGAAAAGTGTGTAAGTAAACATGTTTTTCATGCGCGCGGTGGGCTGTCAGCTTAAATGGAGTGCTGAGCCGTGTCTGTTCAGCGTGTAGAGTTGAGGGTCTCGCTGCTCTCGGCTTTGCCTATGTGTGTGTGTGACTGCTGAGTGTTTCCATTACCTCAGTCTGAGCTGGGTCAACATTTACTTTCGATTGCCATTTAGTATGAGTTATTACTCAGATTTCAACTATTGTGGAGAGCTGAACAAAATGTGAAATCTCTCTTTTTTTTTAATGAGAAAGTGGCAGATTTGTTAGTCTGTCACTGTTTCCTTGGTGAAAACGCAGTTATTTGTCATGAACACTTGGTCTTGGTAGTTGATGCTGGCTGTGCTTGTTGCTCACCGCTTTACTGATGGGCTCACAATAATAACAAGTGGGAGTCTGGGAATGATTAAGGAAGAGAGTCTGTCTTTTGAGGTTTGACTTTCCTGTTTGCAGATTGAGCATCGCTGTTCCTCCATCTGTTTTTAATCAGCCAGGCATTCTTCTCTCTACAGGAATCCTGATGGGACTCCTAAACCTCTCCACCACAGGCCCTTTGATTTCTGTGTGCCTCTCACGATGCCTGTTTGCCTGTCTGCGTGTGGCTGTCCGTGTGAACACTCGTTCGCTTGCGTGTGTGTGCTGAACGTTTGTCAGGTGCTTGATGATCGGATTGGTCCTTCAGGCTTATGAGAAACCTGTGCTAGTGTCTCATGAGTGGGTGTTACTTGGCTTTACTTAAAGGTTAATCGACAAGATGGCAAGATCTGATCAAACTTCTGTGGGAAAGATGTCAGATGGTTTATAATGATTTGCTTAGAAATTAAATATGTGTGATTGGGAATGAGGAGTGCGGGTTTGTCTTGGCTTAAAGTTTCTGAAAGGATATCAAAATCAGATAAATCTTCGATTAGGGGATGAACTCAAAGTAAAATTGATTCATATGAAAATTAAAATGTATGTATAACCATGTTTAGCTAGAAGTGGGAAGGTTTAGTTGACTATTTTGGGGACATATTTACATCGATAAATAAAGGAATGTTGTAAAAATAAAAATACTAAGTATTATTATCATTCAGCTTAGCATTAGTTTGTAGTGTATAATATAATTATCTATATATAACAATATTTGTTCTATGTCTTTATTTAGGCAGCCAAGTAAACATGTGTTTGGCGGGGGCAAGATGTTCTTATTTCCTTAAAAGTGAGTCGCTGCTCCCCAGACGATGCGAAGCACTGAACGCACAACTTCAGTAGAGAGGGAAAAGTTTCCAGTAGATTCCCCTGATGTCTTTCTCTCTGTCTGTGCAGGACTCTAGAGATTTCTCCATCTGTTTGCTGAATTCAAGAATGATCCGTTAGCTGCCTAATATGAAATTTCTGTGTTGCTCACATTATTAAGTCAGCTTTTAACAAGGGCAGCGGCAATCCTTTATGTTTGTGCAACTTTCCTAAAAGTCTGGCTGATTTCTAGAGAGGAGCTTGTGTTTTCACTTCTTTTGAGGTCATCTGACACAGTCCAGAGTTAGCTTTCCTCGTAGGCCATTATGACAGATCTCTTTGTTCCTGCACCACAAAGCTGACTTTGATCTTTTTATATTAAGTATTTCCAGCCTCGTAATGCAGGCTGGGAGGAAAGAGAAAATGAGGAGCATGTGGCCCGCTCGGGTCAGAGTTGAGCTTTATGATCCAAAGCAGTGGGTAAATGCCCAATAAACCCTTCCTTGTGTTGCTTTATTTATATCTTGGCACACAGCTATTATTTATTTATTAAATGTCAGATGCTGTGAGCATCAACAAAGATAAAAGTCACATTGATTTGTTTGAATGTCAAGCTGGTACCAATAGTTTTATAGCCGAGCCCTGGAGGGCGAGCGGCCTCCGTAGCTTTGATTGGGTCAGTTTATGACGTGTGAAGTATTTTATTTCCTCTCTCCTGCTCTCGCATGTATGCATTATAAATGTTTGTCGAAGGCGGTAGCTTTATGTCTAAGATGTCTAATGTGGCCTTTTGCTTTCTTCAGATTCATACTCAGCCTTTTTGAAGGTTTTGTTCTGCTAGAAACTTTGCATAATGAGTCAGCGTGCTCGTCTGTAGTTGTTCAAAGCCGACGCTCGTGTTGTTTTTCTCCTCTCGAAAGGCTTCCACCTGTATCTGTAAGGAACGAAATGCTTTCAAGTCTCAAACTTTTACCGTCTGCTCTTTGTAGACAGACTCGGCTTTAAAAGTCAAAACGTGTCCCTTCAGGACAGAGCTGCTGTGTTCAATAGGGGCTCATTGTGTGCGAGTAGCGTGCCTTTTCGCCTTGATAAGTGTGTTAGATGGGAGTTGAAAAGGAAGGCCCTCGGGCTGCGATCCGACTCCAAACAAGTGACATGCAGAGGCAGGATATTTTCTTGTCACTCGCGGTCCCTCTGCTCTGAGCCCGTCCTTGTGGGTTAGTCTGTTGTTCGGCCTTTTTTTTTCTTCCTCTGTAATCATTTCTCTCTCTCTATCCCCTGCCTCTCTCGCTGTTGTCGCTGGGCTTATCCATATGTTGACAGTTTAGTGGTTTTTCCGTGTGTTGTTGTGATGGATGTGGTTTTCAGATCAAAGGAAGGTGTGACAGGCGAGAAAAGAGAGAAAAACTCATTTCACTCATCAGCGTGAGCCTTCGTCTCCATTTACTCACACAGGATCTGGGAAAAAAAGACTTTTTATATTGCCTTTTTCCTTGTGACTACATTTTAATAACAGCTTGAGTTGAAATTTGTGTTTTTGGAAACTATTAGCAGGGTTGCTGCAGTTATGTAAATTTCAGGGGTTTTTAAAAATGTGACCTTAGACCACGAAAACCGCAATGTAGATTTGCTTTGTTTTTTTTAAATATAAGATTCATACATCACATGGAAGCTGAATAAATAAGCTTTTCATTGATGTACATTTAGGATAGGACAATATTTAACCTAGAGACAGCTATTTGAAAATCTGGAATCTGAGACTTCGTGAAAATAAAAAAAAAGGTTGTCCAAATAATGTGTTTAGTAATTAAAATTGAGTTTTGATATAATTGCAGTAGGACATTTGTTAAATATATTCATGGAACATAATCTTGACTTAATATTCTCATGATTTTGGCGTAAATGAAAAAACTTTCACCCATATAATGTGTTTTTGATTGCCAAAAATATACCCGCAATGTTTTAGGTTTTAATGCTTTAATAAGTTTTGTGGTCACAAATCGTGATTTTCAGGCCTAGAAAAATGTATAGAAACACAGAACGTTTGTGTAAAGGTCTATAGTCAATATACAGGTGGCTTTAGGATGGAAAACATCAGGGCTGCACAATATATTACAATGTACGAATCTGCAATAGTCATATCGCAGGATCTGCAATGTCAAAATGGGATTATAATTAACCAGAACACACAAAACATGAGATTTGTGGAGTCATTGCAAAGTTTAACTTTAATCTATTAATATGAAAGACTTACTTTGATGTTTATTTCATTTTGGATGTTTTTTCAAGGCCTGTGTCTTTAGATTTCAAGTGAATTTAAACCATTTTGGCACAAGAAATGATAGTTTGTCACTTTTAATAAAGATGAACTGTTTAATTATTTTATGCAATAAAATAAAGACTATTATTACTGATATTTTACGTTTGATTACTGAATTTTTATTGTTCAATACTGTGAATGTCCAACTGGAAACCATAAAGTGTTGTTTATTTCATTTTTATCTTTGTTTATTTTATTTTGGATGTTTTTTCAAGGCCTGTGTCTTTAGATTTCAAGTGAATTTAAACCATTTGGGCACAAGAAATGATAAAGTTTGTCACTTTTAATAAAGATGAACTGTTTAATTATTTTATGCAATAGAATAAAGACTATTCAGTGTTATTTTACATTTCATTACTGAATTTCTGTTATTCAATACTGTTATTGTCTAACCGACAATATTGTGCTGTTTATTTCATTTTTATCTTTATTTTATTTTGCATAATTTCGTATATTTTAAGCAAATCATTCCAAAATGAGGAGTTCTTTCCAAATGGAGTCATCTTGTAAAATTATTATCATATTGCAATATATATCGCAAAATATTGCAATGTCCTTTTTCTCCAATATCCTGCAGCCCTAGGAAACATTTAAGTAGCTAAATAAAATACACAAATCATAAACACAAGCTCTAAATATAATAGAGAGAAATCATATAATTTCACAAAATTCTTCCCACAGCTTATTTTCTCATATACAATAGTCAAAGAGTGAAGAAAATAATCTTTTAAACGTGGGTGTTTAGATCAGAGGGTGGTGAATAACTGACAGCTTCCTAATTAAAGCCCTGGTCAAAGGAAGCGTTTCCTTTGCTCTTTCTCTCATGCCTGCTTTCATTCTCTATCCTGGTGGTGGAGGAGCGGGGCGCCGGTGTTTAGGAAGGTTTATTAACGGGTCGGCTGGTTAGCTCGGGGTAAAGCGGACAATTAGCATTATCCGCTGCCATATGCTGCCCATTGAGCCATGAGGCGGAGACAAAGGCCCCTCTCCCGCGCCGCCCCAACCTGGGATCACCAGGGGACTTCCAGCGCCCGGGTCACATGTGTGCGCCTGCTCACCCACGGGAGCTGCCGCAGCTTATGAACACACTCACTGCCAATCACATGTGCCCATCCTGCCGCCTCAGCAAGGTGCCCGGCCGCACACAGCTGGCTAAGCTGACTGAAAGGCTTTAGATGTTGATCGTAATGCAGAGTGTGTCATGACATGCTGCAGCCGTGTGTTTGTGCGTGCGTGATGAAGGGGATCTTTAGCGCGCATCTGAAATATTAATGAGCAGGGGGATACGAGAATGGAAATTACATCATATTAATATTCAATTATAATTCATTCAATGACTGGCAGTGTTTTACATACTCATTTATTAGTTGTAATTGAGTTAATTATATATTTTAATTTGATTGGTGACGTTTTATAATAATAAAGTCTCTTTAGTTAAGATTGTCAGTGTTAGTAAATGATAACATATCTGCTCATTTAGCTCATTTCTGTGTTAACTCATGTTTACAGACAACTTTTGATATTAATAATAGTTAATTGTTAAGTAATGTAGCTACAAATGGAGTATTGCGATATATTTGCATTTCTGTTATTTGGCCACTATTTTATTTTATACTTTATCAATTATTTAATTAATAGTTCATTAACCCTTTAACTGCCCGCTCTACCAAATGGTTGACCATATCGTACTGTTTTAAATAATAGTTTACACTACACAGTATTGATGGTTTACAAGAAAATCAAGCAAACATAATCCTGTTGTACTACTACACTTGATTTTGGTTTTATTGTAAACAAGAAAGCATGTTACATGAGAATCTGAAATATTTGATGGCATACTTCAACAAATAAAGATGATGTAGTATTCAAAAATGTTTTAGTTTGGTTATTTCTTTAAATAAATTAGTCTTACACTTCATATTTTCAGATTTTTCAAAGTATATGTGTTAATTCCGGTACATTTACCATAAACCGACATATCAGCCATTTGGTAGAGATTGATATTTTAGATATCATGGGATGTGTTGAATAAAAAAATGCATTGAGTGTGTTAACTAGCGACATTAGGAGTTAAGAAATGTAATCCTAAAATTATTTTCTTGGTGCGGCAGTTAAAGGTTTTAGAAATTAAGGTAACACTTTACAATAAGGTCCTATTAGTTTATGTTAGTTAACTAATATAATAACAGGAACAAACTATAAACAGTACAAATAACACAGTATTTTTTTCATCTTTATTAATGTTAGTTTATGTTGCTGTATAATAATAAATGCTGTACAAGTATTGTTCATTCTTATTTCACATTAGCAAGTACAATAACCTTATTTTAAATGGTGACTGGAATTAATATTAAATCAAATACATAAGTTATTATTTGATTCTGTTAATTATATATTTTTTTATCAAATAGTAGGTGATGATAGATTTTAATTTGGCTTAAATTTGGTTTCCATAATTATAAATTAGCAATAAATACATTATTAAAGATAATCAAAATGAGCTGAAATGTAATATTTTTACAATTTATTGTGTCACTTAGTAAATAATTAATAAGTCCAGTGGTCAGTGAAATCTAATAAGGAAAATTTTTATCAAGATTTGTGTGTATTTTCACAGCAAAAAAACAAGAGTTGAAGCAAATAATGCCATTATCTGTAAGAAAAGTCATCACAAAATCATGTCATTTTAAGCAGCAAAAAAAAAAGCTCTTGCAAAAATTCTGAAGAATCTGATTTATAAATCTAAATCTTTGACTGTTTGCTTGCATATAAAGCATCTAGCCTTTCGCTCAGTGTTAACATTATATCATGTGGGGTGATTTTATTTCAAGAATAAGCGCTGCTGTGATGTTGAGGGAGAGAGAGAGCTTGTGTTTAACTCGCAGTAATGTTAAACACATTGAGCTGCACATCTGCTCTGCGTTACAGTGATTGGTTGTTTCAGACGTGACGGTGCAGTCACTCCACGATGTGAGGAATGCAAGCAGCAGGTGACAGGGACACCTGAAAATGAGGACCCGAGTGAGCCTGTCTCACCTAATGACGGATAATGAGCAAGACTCTATTTAACATGTTTAACTAGATCCCTCTTTCCTGTCACACAGGCCAGCGTTCTCTCTCTCTCTCTTTCTCTCCCTCTGAGAGGTTTTGTCCCATCTGGAGCAGATGAACTGAGAGAGCCACATTACTGGGCCGTAGCCTCATGCCTTTGATCCTCCTCTACTGGAATGGGCATTTCTGCAGCTGTAACCACTGCTCCGCTGGCCCGACCCCATCCAACCCCAAAGCTCCTAAAATACACATGCAGAAACACAAACACATATGCACCCCCAACGCTCTCGCTTATTAATCCATTTGCTTCGATGCTTTGTTCGTGCATGTCGTCATCATTATACTACAATTAAGCACCAAAGCCTACACACTTTATGCTGCAGATAATCCTCTGCTTTTTTTATTATACGACTTCTAAATTAGCCATCTGTTTCATCAAAGACTTTGTAATTTGCCATGTGGGTTGCGTTGTGTTGTTTGTGCTCTATTATGCAGTCAGGTTTCATATGTGTGTGTTAGACCGAGGGGTATGAGGATACGCTTAATGACGATGGTCGCTGTGGTTTATATTAGGTACAGAAACACCTGTCGGTTCTCAGTTGTAATGCTTTTTTTATTTGTGTGTGTGTGTGTGTCTGCAGGTGTATGCACCATCTCCCAGCTCAGAGGACTTCAACAGAGACTCTCCGTCTTATCCATCTCCAAAACCCCCCAGCAGTATGTTCGCAAGCACTTTCTTCGGTCAGTCGTGAGCATTTTATTCATTTCGATTTTATTCTTGGTTTGATAGTCATTTACTTTTTGTGTTTTTTGCAAACAGCAAAAGTCAGTCCAACAATCCTGATTAACTCAGTGCTGAGAGAGGAAAAAAACTCAATGAAAAAATAAAAAGATGATGTGTGTTATACAACATTTTTAAAAATAATATCATCTTTTTCATTTATTTTTATTTCTCCCTCTCTTAATGCTGAAATAGTAATGATTGTTGAGTTGACCATGTGTTCAATACATTATTTTAGTATTGTTTAGCTATTCTAATGAGTCATGAGCAGGCCCAAATTAAGAATTCAGAGGCCCCTGAGCACAATGTCTTGCAGGCCCCCTACCTGGTCGCACCCCTATAGTTGAATAAAAAAAATAAGATTAATATAATATTTTTTAATAAATTTAATCTAGCATTGCATGCATTTTTAAAATAAATGATATACAGTACATCTGTTTCTAGTCTACAAAGATTTAATAGATTTTTAAAGCATTTAAAGCACACCTTGAAAAAAAAATTCTAATACAGCTAGTGAAAATGAATGGATTTTAATATGCTTGTTCAAGTTCACAGAAGCAGTACTAAAATATAAATTTAAGGGTATTTTTTATGTATAACTTCTACAAACTTATAATGCATATGATTTGGACAAAACACGTCTCAGATCAGGTTCTATGAATCTTCTATAATACACACACTTATTAATGATTCCTACTCCTCTTCCTAAGCAGAATTTGATATGTAGTGGGGGGGAAAAGAAGAACGTGTTCATCAGATGCTGGATTCGAACCGGTTTCATGATCGCTCGCTTTAAACATGGTGCCATGCGCTTTACGAACTACGCCACCCACGCTGCTGTCTGATACGCTATTTAGTTATGTTGTCTCTGTCAATCAAACGGTGATAGGCGAGAATCGTTTAACTAGTTTATTCCAACGAGGTGCGCTATTTGCACTTAGCCTAAATAGACACTCCAAAATTGGCATTTATATGTGAAACAAATACACATTGGAATGATCAATTATTCTTTCATATGTATTTAATAAATACAGGCCAGAGTAAGCATGTTTCAGTCTGTTACACTAAATGACAATGGAACCATATTTTGATAAACATATTTGATTTTCACTAAAGGTGAAACCCTTTCATTGCATTACAATGCTTTCTATTATACATATCGATTGTATATTTTGCTCTTGGATCAGTGTGGCAGTTATATAGCCTGTTATGAAAGGGGGCAAAAAAGATGCAATCAAAAACCTTGCTGTCAAACTAGTTGTGTTATTCGGTTAGCTGTGTTACAATATATAGCTTTTGTTAATCTAGTTAACACCATCATGACAGTAAGTCAGTAGTGCATTCAAATTGTGCATAGTTTAGTAGGTGCTACATTTGGACCAAATTTAAACAATAGTTTGAAACACGCTGTTACCTGTAATGCAATAAATGTTCAGCAAGCAAAACATCCACAAAGCACACACAAACAAATAAAAACTTGCTTTTTTGTTCTAAATGTACTACAGTTAAAAGATTTAATCTCCAGTGAAGGGAATAAAAATATTTGTATATATTTCTTCTCATTTCATAGCCTGTTTTACATGACATGTGGCCCGCACACCATTATGACCTGCTGTTGTACACACAGTGTGACTTCAAAATCTATTATGACATTTAGTGACTAAATATAGTAATCTTAAGTATTTTATGAATTAATTTTGGACTTATTCAGTTCTCATATTGTCTTGCTTCATTAATACTCACAGCTTCCCTCACGTGGCTTGATAAGATTGTAAAGTATCTACTTGGAGGGTTGAACCCTTCAGAATTCCAGTGGTGGTCTAACATGCTATGAATACTGTGAATTAGCTTCACTTACTGTTTTACCCAATGCTGAGACAACTACTAGATGATACACAAACTCTAACACTGCAGTCCTGAAATATTTCATAACAGCACACATGAAATTGTGATTGTTTTTCAGCTACATGCAACGGCATTATTCAGATTGAAGGCTTAAAAAACCCACTAAAACTTAACAAATGTTGACTAGTTTCCAGGATGTCACAGAGAAACAATTTCTTCTCCTAAACCGTTCCTTCTAGCCTTTTTTCCCTGCTTCCCTTTACTTTTTAGTCATCGTCTATCACGCTTTTGGCTTTAAAGACATAGATAGTAAACCAACCACGCATATTCCAGCTTTGCCAATCAGGGCTGATAAAAATTAAACTGCCATTTTCGAGCCGTGTGTTTCGGTCTGTGAGGAATTTCTACTTTAAAAGTTGAGGCGGAAGCTAGTGAGCTGCGGCTGGCTGAATGTTATCTCAGCTGTGCTCCACGCTTGGCTCAGACTCCAGTGTAAAAGCAGACTTAAAGAGAGGCTGGTCTGTTTGACACGCTCTATCTGAATTGAGGGGGTCAGGCTTCTGCTCACTTGTCAAACTACGCAGTGTGTTTTTCCTTCTTTATCAGCATTTTGGATCTCCTTAATGTCACATTGGTCCGTTCGCAATTTGAATCTTGCTTGCCAGTGTTTAGAAAGGAACTTACTTTGTAGAAGTGGTGGATGAAGTACACAAATTCTTGGAGTACAGAGACCCTAATAAAATATTACTTCAGTAGAAGTATAAAGTCCTCTTTTTCAATATTTAGGAAATCATTTACTGAAGACTCGCTTCATTCAGAATGAGATCAAACGCATTCTGAATGAATCATTTGAATCAGTGAGTTGTTTACCAGACACTCAATTAGAATGGATCTTTTGAATCAGTTAATTGTTTACTGCAGGCTCACTCTGAACAGATCATTTGATTCAGTAAGTTGTTTACCAGGGGCTCACACAGAACGTATCATTTGAATCAGTGAGTTGTTTAGCAGGGGCTCACACAGAACAAATCATTTGAATCAGTGAGTTGTTTACTGCAGACTCTCTAGAAACTTTTTTTTTTTTTTTAGATTTTACTAGAAACTCACTCTGAACAGACTTTGTATCAGTGAATTGTTTACTAGAAATTTTCTCTGAACGGATCATTTGAAACCGTGAGTTGTTTACTGCTGACTCACTCTGATCAGATCTTTTGAATCAGTGAGTTGTTTACTAGAAACTTACTCTGAACAGGTCATTTGAATCAGTGAGTTGTTTACTAGAAACTCACTCTGAACGGATCATTTGTATAAGTGAGTTGTTTACTGCAGACTCACTCTGAACAGATCATTTGAATCAGTGAGTTATTTACAGGAGACTCACTCTGAACAGATACTTTGAATCAGTGAGTTGTTTACCGGAAACTCACTCTGAACAAATAATTTGAATCAGTAAGTTGTTGATAGTAGACTCACTCTAAATAAATCATTTTAATCAGTGAGTTGTTTACAAGGAACTTACTCTGAGCGAATCATTTGAATCAGTGGGTTGTTTACAGGAGACTGTTTAGTGCAGTTTGTGAACCAATTTAACAAGTTAACTGCTAAAGTTCAGCATGTTCGCAAATTAAATGCCACTATCTCATCTCTCCACTCCAATTTCTTCCCTTCAAAATGACTTTTTACTCTACAACTGTGCATATAATGGAGTTAAATATTAAATATTTAGTTTTGGCTTTGCTTTTTTATTTCCTGAAATCAATATACTATGATAAAGTACAGAATCTTAAAAGATGTGCTTAAGTTCAACAATGAAGGTGAAATACATAGTTACTGTCCACCACAGCTTTAAAGCTAGAAAAGAAGATATTTCCCATGTTTAATGTTCAAATTCACTTACAGATGGGACCCACAATTCCTCTGACCAGTGGAACTTGTCCAATGGGATCAGTCAGCCAGGCTATGGGGGAATGCTGGGAGGATCTTCATCTCACATGCCACAGTCTGGAAACTACAGCAACCTACACTCACACGACCGCCTGGTGAGAACGCTGCGAATCCCAGCTCAGCGGGATCAGATCAAAAACAAACCTCTCATGTCGTGCAACTGTTTATAAAACTAAAAAGTTTCCCATGTTCTTTCTGTGTGTGACAGAACTATCCGCCACACTCGGTGTCGCCCACAGACATCAACGCTAGTCTGCCGCCCATGTCCAGCTTCCACCGCAGCAGTGCCAGCACCTCACCTTTCGTCACCGCATCTCACACCCCGCCTGTCAACACCACAGAGGGGGTCATGGGTACGCTGTCCCACACACATCACATTTATAGTCTTCATGTTGAAGTTTGTTAGTCATTCTTTGGCTCACACACAAATCTGTGTTTGACAAATTCAACATGTACTTTAATGTTCCAAAGGTTGGGATCAGATAATTAAGAAAACATTTTAGGAAGGATTCTCGAACACAAAATCATCATATTACAATGAGTCCTAAAGGATCATGTGAAAGGCTTTATGACAGGAATAAATACAATTAAAACATTCAAGTTATTTCACGGTATTATATATATATATATATATATATATATATATGCAGTGTTATATTCGCGAGAGTTACATTCTAAAAATAACCCACGAAACGTGAAATACACGAAGTAGTCATTTTTTTCAATTATTTTTTTTTTTTTTCAATTATTATAGATGATTTAAGGCTGTAAAACCCCTCACTACACTTTTTATACTCTTTTCTCAGACAGGCATAACATTTTTCTCTCCTTTTTAAACACCCTCAAAGTTCAAACCTTTGTAGAAAATGAAGTCCAGTGTTATTAAACGAAACCAAAGATCAAAATCGTTTGATCTTCATATACTGTATTTATTCCGTAATGGCGCTTAACAGCCGCATAACTTCCACCTTCCTTAAGCATGTTCAGATCACACTTTTTGTTTGATGGTTAGCATCTTCCTCTGCCTTTTGGGTGCTACCGCAGGTGGCTTTAACTCTTCGTGCAGAACGTTTCATCGACATTGTGGGTAGAAAACTTGCAAACATACAGTACAGCACTTCAGAGTCATACTGCTAGCGATCGAAGACTTATGTTAATGTGGCAAGCTGAGCGCATTCTGTACTGTACAGGAGACACAGCACGGAGGAGATTGATTAACAACAGTCAACAGCCAGTCAGGACGCAGAAAACAATGCGCTATTCAGGACGCAAAACACAATGCTCTGTAGAAAAATAGCTTGTCAAATTACACACACACAAAAAACACGAAACTGTGAGGCTACGAAAACTGAACTGCGTTATAGCGAGGGAACATCGTATATGTAACTAGCTGCTTATTAACATGTATATTAATACCTAAACATTAACTTCTCCTGCTTGCAATCAATTAGAGGCAGTGCTTAATTTGTAAATTGCGAGGTCCTGGAACAGATCAGGGTAACGGATCCAGCATGATACCAGAGGAGGTGCCGGATCCGGCTTTTTCCGGCACAAATTAAGCCCTGATTAGTGGTAATTTGGAGTTTATTGTGGAAAAATGCTAGTTATTATTGAATGTGTGTTCCTTATGTGTTAACTTTTCCATTTATTTTATTTTCCCATATAAAAATATGTACGTGATACATCAGTTATTAAAATATTGTTAACACTTTAGTTTAGATAACAATTCCCACTGTTAGCTACTTGCTTATTAGCTGCCTATTATTAAAATGGTGTCTGTTTATCATTACTTATATTGTATGATCTTATTTCAAATCCTACTCAATCCCAATTACTACCATATAAATATAATTAAGCAGCAAATTAGTAGTTTGAGCTAAAGGTCTTAGCTAATAGAGTGTATTATTATAAAGTGTGATCAAAATATCAGTGAATATTTGAAGATTTATTATGTATTTATGTGTACAGTATATTTCAGTTTGATCAGTTAACACATCTAGTACCAGCTGCTGTTCGGCAATAATATATACATGACACTAATGCCTGTGTCGGCTCTGTTCTGATATGAATGCTCTATCTCTGTGTGGTCTTTGTGTAGCCTCTGCCAACCGAGGGAACGCCACTGGAAGCTCTCAGACTGGAGACGCACTGGGAAAAGCCCTGGCTTCGGTGAGACCCTCCTCCATTCAACCAGACCACTTAATGCATACATTAACCATTTCACAGAACAGGGATTGACTTCCATAAATATACAGTATAGAGTCCATTTTTTGCAGACTATGGAAACGGATTAAAGACTTTGGGTTATTATTTTATCTGAACCCTATATGGCTTAGCAAACAGACCCCATGTTGTCCAACTTGCTTTCAGGATCTTCATGTCGTAGACACAGGCGAGATTACTCAACATAATGGCGCAGTTAATTCTTTAAAGGACAGGACTTGTGCTCTTAGGCTGGGTATTAGTAGCAGTGCAGAAGGTTAAGAGATTGAATAAGGTCAGTGGATGTGTTTGTGGATGTTGCTGGACCTAAGCCCGGATAATTGTGCTCTTAATCTCGCAGTATACAAGAAAAGGAGCTGTACATAAAAGCTTGTGGATTATACGTTGGTTTGGATAATGAGTGCTGGCCTTCGTGCGAGTTCCTAATGTGTCCCTGAAACCAGAGCTTACAATAACCTCTAAAACTTGCCGAGCTTAACTTAAAGACTTATTTAGCTCCAAAAAAAAAAATCCTGCAGACTTGCTTATCCTACAGTAAGTCACAACAAGCCTTTTTTTTTAGGAAAGTAGGAACACATCTGGACTGATTCAGCACTGTTTCGGACAAGACTCACCTCCTAGTCGAGGACAAGGACGAGCTGTTTCTAAGCTTTTGATGTCGGGGAGGTTGTAGCACCCGCCTTTTCTGAGATATTAGACGTCTAATCTCTTCTCTTTGATTGGGGAAAGTAAAAAAGAGAATGAAAAAATGTAATAAGATACTGTGGCTGAGGCCACAAGAGCACACTCTGGCACACAAACAAACACAAGACAGTGCGGCTGAAAGATAATCACAAATTAAGTCTTTTTGTATTTGTAGACTCAATTCTATTAGCATGATAAAGCTGCTGTGAAACGGACACGGTTGGGATGGGGTGGAGGGATGAGAGGAGGGGGGAAAACGTCCTAACTGCCGCAGCTCGGCTCTGCAGGCGCCCATTGTGCCACTTTTGTTTAGGTTCCCTTTGGATGGTTTGTGCTCACTGGGCCCCCGCTGGCGGAGAGCAGCGTGACTGATGAGGGGGCGGAGATCCGTTTGTTGTTTGTAAAACGAGTGGTGTTACACTAGAAATACAGCAGAAGTCGGACAGGATGCTCCGAATGGCCCTCTTCAACACGTTAGCTCACAGTTATGAGAGGTCCTGAAACATGAGGGTGGAGGGAGAGTCACGATGGAGTGTTTGACTGGTGAAAAGTGAAGAATAATCAAGATGAAAGTCTCTTGAGGTGTCTGGAGACTACATGGAAAATTTGTGATTCGGTATAATCTAAAAGCTTATTTGCACCGTGTGTGCTGTAATGATAATTATAAGATCATTTTAAGGTTAACAGAATGGCAGAGTCCACACTATAATGATAGTAGAACAATACGATTATAATCACTTTTATGAATATTTTTTAAGCTGATGAACAATATTAGCATAGACAGCAAATCAGAATCTGCATTAAGAGCACCTTAACTGCTTATAGAAGAGAATGTTGTTGTCCATTAATAAATATAGTTATTGCTATAGTTATTATTTTTAGGGTGCATGAGCCTCAGATCTGATTTTAAACAAGGTTTTGGGATTTTGGCAGGAGCAGAACGACGTAAAGTATATTATAAATCTTCTAGTCCACTAATCAAATAAGTAGATTTCTGACAATGAGGTCAGACGGTCAGATTGAATCCTCTCAAATCATGCTGCACAACATGGTCACCAGGTTTGATCTAAACTTACAGAGTTTGTGCGGCTCAATGATTGTGTCATTTTAAAATGAAAGTTCTCTCACAGAAATAATACAGTTTTGCATTCAGTTGTGCACTGTAATTATTTCACAGGTAATTGAATTTGTAATGAATACATTTGCATCAAATAAGAAAAGAACTGCATAAAAGCATTATAACCTTTGAAATCAGTAAATATCTGTTAATATTGCAGAGCATTTCCTTCTTTGTATCTTTGTACATCACTCTCCCTCTATCACTTCTCTCTCTCTCTCTCTGTCCGCTCTGAGAGATGAATGTACTAAAGCCCCAGGCAGGATTTGCAGAGTTGATTGAAACACAAAAGTGTGGCATTCAGGGTTTAATAAGAAGATTAATAATGATAGTATCCGCATTTTGATGTGTTTTAAGTCAAATGGACTTCATGATCCCCTGCAAGTGGTGGCCCACAACTTTAGAGCCGTTTTTCTCAAATCCTGCCAGATAATTGGGATCAAAACCTGAATCTTTCATAGTGGTTTCCATTATGGGACCAAAAACCATTTTCGCTGAATGCAGATCATGATGTTACTGTCATCTGACATTTGGCTTAACAAAAAAAAAAACCTTTTCTTGTTTTGAAGACAAAATTTAAATAGGATGTGCTGTCAAACTACACTGGTGAGATGGAGAAAAAACCTGTCAACGGTGTGAGGCAAAGGCTGGAGGCCTTTCTACTTCATGGCATCTGTTTGTTTATTGTGGTGTGGGCAGGGCTGTGCCCATCTCGGCTGCTGTTTATTGGGCAGGCACGAAGCGGCTTTATTACCTCTCATCCATAACCGAAGATGAGCCCGAGACGCCCATCCACACAGCCACGGGCCAGACTCATTCACTCTAATGAGCTCCAAAAAGAGAGATTAATGACCATGTCTTTTCCCTCTCTTTCTCTGCATCATCCAGCTGCTTTTCTCTATTCCATCTCCCCTCAACGATGAATTGGAAGTGACGTTATGGATGCAGTTTACAAATTGAGGGGGATATGAATTAGGGACCGGCTGCATGTTGGTGTATTCTCATAGAAATGAGTTAACCGCTAATAATGGCTTCAATAGTGGCTTGTTCTAATGTGCAACTGCTTTGAGTTCTTCATTTTACCTCAGGTTTTACATTATGTAATGCACCATTAGTTTATTTTAACCGAAATATATACAAAATTATTTGATTATTATGATTATTGTATGTAAAAAAATTATAGAGAACAATTGCAATATATATATATATATATATATATATATATATATATATATATATATATATATATATATATATATATATATACAGTTGAAGAATTATTAACTCCCCTGTTTATTTTTTTCCCCTAATTTCTGTTTAAGGGAGAGAAGATTTTTTCAACATATTTCCAAACATAATAGTTTTAATAACTCATTTCTAATAACTGATTTATTTTATCTTTGCCACGATGACAGTAAATAATATTTGACTAGATATTTTTTAAGACACTTCTATACACAAAGTGACATCAAGACACAAGGTAATCATGTTGGTTTATGTCCATGACCCAGTATTAAGAAAAAATGTAAATAAAACACACATTACTTCACAGTTTTGTAATATTTTAACAAAACGTTTGATATCCACATTATTTAAAGTGGCTTGAACGTTAAAGAATTCGATTCATTCAGTACTGTATGGTAAGATAGAAAAAATTCAAAGTGCGGTAAACTGTGAAACTGTTTACTGGCTCTACAAACCAGTGTCAATGCAATACATTTAATCAATATGGTAAGAAGTACTAGTTTGCAGTATCAGGCAGAGTAATGATCTGGTTTGTAAAGCTAAAAATAACTGCAAGTGGATGACAACAGAAGCCAGACACAGTAAATGTACAAATGGCAGTGCCTGCTCTTATGTATAAAATAATAAGGGAGATAAAAAAAACATTCAAATTTGCTGTGCTAGTTCTAAAGAAAACAAAAAATAAAGGACAATGAAATAAAACAAACGTAATGTTATGTAATATTAAAATCGTCTGATATAATTTGATGTGATATATACTGTCATCTTGCTGTATGAATTTGGACATCTTGCCCATGTGTAATGATGGACCAGCACTATTTATTTAGCCTTTTTCTTGTGTTTCTAATCTCTTGTGCTCATGTGGTTTCACTTCTGATGTGCAGCGGGTGTGTGGCGTGGGCCCAGGCTTTGACTTAATAACAACCACAGATGTGTCAGAAAGCCAGGGAACGCGGGCTGGACTGCAGGTGTCACACAGCATTTAGAGTGCAGGAGGGCTCGTGTGTGTGTGTGTGTGTGTGTTTTTTCTGCAGACATTATAAAGGGAGGCGTAGGCTGTTAAAAGCCCATATGTATGCTGTGAGCATTTTTTTTACTGCTACTCGGCTTGTAAAATCAGCAGAATTGATGAGCCAATTTTGGCTGAGCACAGAATGAGGGATGCTAACCGTAGCTGTAAAGCCGGAAAGGAAAGCGGCAGGTTTTAAAGGATGTACACAGACTGATCTCTCTCTCTGTCTCTTTCTCTAACTCTCGTTTGCAGATTTATTCTCCTGACCACACCAGCAGTAGTTTCCCCTCAAACCCCTCCACTCCAGTGGGCTCTCCTTCTCCGCTGACGGCTCAGGCGGGCGCTGCCACAGCAGGTACAGTGGTGACGGCCAGCGGCCCCGCAGGAAGGGCAGGTAGAGCACCAGTCTGCCTCTCTGATTACACACACACATAGTGGCCCTCATAGGTATTTGGACTAAGGTCTGGACAACTTTTCCATTATAGGCCATTATTTGCCCCCTGTTTTCTAGAGTAACTTTTACCTTCATAAGTGCATTTTTTATTTTAATTTATTAATTGCATCTACAGTGCTTAGCATATATACTGTAAGTACACCCCTTACAAATCTCTTTTTTTAAATTCATATTTTTAAAAGGAAGCTATACAATATTATATTTGTGCATATACATTAGATTAGTCAGTACTGAAGCCAAATAACTAGTTTAGCTAAAACTAAAACTAGTATAGCCAAATTTACTACTTGAAATTAACTAATTGTTTCCATTAGTCAAAATTCTAACTAATGTTAATATATTTGAAACCTAAAACGTTTCATTTGTGATGTAGTCTGCTTATTATTTTTGCTGAATGGTCAGTTTGTTTTCTCATCTACTGCATATTTGTTTTGTAAATGTGCATTTAATACAATGGAAGTAAAAGTTATTATCATGTGATTTAATATAAAAATGTTATTTATTATAAGATAACATAAAATTATACAGAATTATAGTTTAGTTTAAGGCTTTATTAGAATACACTTATGACACACTTAACACAATAAACACTAACACTTGACATCACGTACACAAACAAAATAACTGGGAAAAACAAAACGATTCAATAACAACAATAATAACTATTAATAATAATAAATAAAATTCCATAGATTACCTACATTCATTACGTAACCGAATTGCTGCGTCCAAAATCGCATAGTTCTATACTGTATAGTACACTAGCATGCGAGCTGAGTAGTATGTCCGAATTCATAGAACTGGAAAATCAGTATGCGAGAATTACCTGGATGACTTACTACTTCTGGCGAGTTTCTGAAATGCGCATTGTATGGACGCTACGATATCTGACCCTCTCAGAAATAAAGGTTCTGTGCTGTGGTGGTCAAATTTTGTAAAAATCAAATTTGTAGCTAAAAGGTCCAAATTATTACCCGAAAGGTACATATTAGTACCTAAAAAGTACAAAAGTGTTCAAAGGGTACTAATATATACTTTTGAGGTACCAACCCTTTAAGTACAAATGTGTACCTTTTGAAAAGGTACCACCCCAGTGACAGCTCGCATACCTTTATTTCTGAGAGTGCATGATTCCCCGCGAGAGAATTCATGAATGGGAGAGAAGTGATGCAACTCACATGGGTAGGTCATGTGATCATGACAAAATTGCGAATGTAGTACATAGTACGTCCGAGTTCCATTCATACTGCTCACATTCATACTGTATAGTAACGGTCGAGTAGTAGGATTAAATTCAAATGCAGTACCTACTGAGTAGTAGGTGGTTTCGAATGCAGCCTTGAACTTGATAACTTGTTTTTATTTAATTTAATTTATTATTATTTAATTTATTTTTATTTAATTTTAGATTGGATCATGTCTTCACAAGAATACATTTCACAAGTTCGGTTGTGTTCTTTCATATATTCTGATCACTATATAATATATAATATATAATGTACTTGTTGGGGCCACGCTGAAACTCATTATTTCATCCATGTAGACAGTCCATCAACAAATCCATGTTCTTAAAGGAATAGTTGACACAAATGAAAATCCAGTCATCATTTACTCAATCTCCACTTGTTCCAAACCTATTCTTTCTTCTCTTGAATACACTGGATACAATCTGAAGAATGCTGAGAGCCAAACAGTTGACAGTAGCCCTTGACTTCTTTAGTACTGTATGTTTCCTACTATGGAAGGCAGTGGCTAACATAAATTGTGTGATCACTGTTATTTTTTTTATAATATCTTGTTTTGTATTCAACAGACAATAAAAAAACTCACAGAGGTTTGAACCTTCTTGAGGGTTGAGTAAATAAAAAGAGATTTTCACATGATTTAGATTTCATAAATGGACAACCAAATACTATGGTGTTTTGTGTGTAAACATGATTCATTAAAAACACTGCTAGGATATTCAGGAATAAGCTCTGAAATCTGAGTCTATCGTATAGCTTATCGGCCATTTACCCAATATCAGACTAGATATCTGCCTTTGCAGTAAGTTTCAGCTCTTTTTACTGTCTTACTGTTCAAGCCATGTGTCAAACTGACACTGTGTAGCTACACACACACACAAGCAACGATCTCCTCACATAAATGAGTAAACATACCATCCCTCATCCGCTGAGATTGAAGATGGTGTCGAGGGAGTCATGCACTGGCTAGCGGTGAATAGATAACCCACCACTGTGAAGATTTTATCTGCATTTGACACGAGTGTTGAGGTCATGTGAAATGAAAAAAAATAGATATTTTGAAGCTCAAAGAGTTAAACAGAGATACTAGGTGCTACAAATGGCAGTTTCTCAGCGTGTTGTTTTAGTGAGTGGCCAGTTGTGTGTGTGTGTGTGTGTGCGCGCGCGCGTTCATTGATATAGTGGTGACAGCTGTGTCGGTGTCTGTCCCGCTCCTCGGCTTCAGCTGTTGCCCTGTTCCTCACACAGCTGTTGCCCATGACAGACCGGCCTGCGAAGATCCTCATTTATTAGCATGACTGACTGAGAGAGAGAGAGAGGATGACTCAGCTCACAGACACAGCCTTCCTCTCCACTTAGCACATCACATCACAGTGCCACTTCGCTATTTATTATTTAAGGAATTACTTAAAATATAGCCTTTTTGTTGTGTTTATTAACTCATTACATTGAATTGTATTTTAAATGTTTAAGGTTGGTTTTTTAGATCTCTTATGCTTACCAAATTTGCCTTAATTTGATTAAAATAGTTTGCATGTTCTCCCCATGGTGATGTGGGTTTCCTCCGGGTGTTCCGGTCTCCCGGTGAATTGAATAAACTAAATTGTCCGTAGTGTGTGAGTGTGAGAGTGTATGGGTATTTCCCAGTACTGGGTTGTGCTGGAAGGGCATCCGCTACGTAAAACATATGCCGGAATAGTTGGTGGTTCATTCCGCTATGGCAACAGGGTATTCCCAGGGTCTCAAACTGTCTGAAATCTCAAAAGGTAAATTGTAGGCTTTAAAAAGTCTTAAATCTACTGAAATATTGTGTTGTTGGTCTAAAACAGGTCTATTTTTCCTTTGTTCATTTACTGTATAGCTACAGTAACCATTCTGGCTATTAACACCCATACAATCACCAAAAATCCATCTTAATAAAACCTTTAACTTTTTATTTAAAAATAAGCATTCAATTACTTTCCTTACGGTAACATTTACTTAAAAGTTCTCCATTTATTTACTGCTGAGGATACTGACCTGACCTGACCTGACCTGTATTTTTTTATTAATAAATTATTAGTATTGTACACTGAAGTGATTGACAGCTATGGTTTGTTCTATTCTTAAAAAGGGTTATATGGTTTGTAAATGGATATATTTGAAAAATAATAATAAAAAAATTCAAACAAAATTATAAATATAGTATTATTAAATTTAATAAATTTAAATCACTTTTGATAGGGCAAGTGAAAATCCTTTCCAACTGGGATGTTCCTTAGCATTTAGCCCTGTGTAAGTCTAAAATTTCATTCATAATGTTCTTACAAATGCTTAAAAAAACAATCTTAAATAATAAATAATAGTCTTAAATTTAGCTTGGTGAAACCTACAGAAACCCTGCTTACTGACCTCAAACCTGTGAACAGTGGTGTATATATAAATTAGTAGATAGATAGATAGATAGATAGATAGATAGATAGATAGATAGATAGATAGATAGATAGATAGATAGATAGATAGACAGACAAAATGATAGATAAAAAGATAGATAAAAAGATAGATAGAAAGAAAGCAAGCTATAGTCTTTTATAAATGGAGCATATTTACCGGAAATCTTCTTGATTTATCAGCTGTGCCAAAGTACTTTTATGTCTGGAGTATTTAATCACATTTGGCACAGTTGTTGTCATTTTCTCTGCCCGCATTTTTATCACATCATTTAGTTGATTTACACACACAAGCAGGCAAAATCCCCTTTGATATCTGGGGCCTTTTATACATTGAAGTATTTTTTTTTTTGATTAGACTGTACTTAAACGATGGAGCACATTGTGTTGCATGATGTTATGATTAAGCCAAAGCACATCCATCTGTTTTTCCGGATTAGCTCTTAAACTCAGCCATTAGACCTACTCATAGACGGGTCTCTGCTGCCCATACCAGCCAATTAGACCTCAGCACCACGCGTAGTGTGCCGCACAGGCCCACGCTCATTTGTCAAGCTGGCCGCCGGTGAGGAGGCCTTATTAAGCACCGCACTCTCTCGTGCAGCCCCAAAGTAATTTTTAATAGGCCCTTAATGAAAGTCTGCTTCTGAGAGCTTTGTGGTTTTAAGCCGCGAATTCCTTCAAATTAGAGCCGCTTACACTTTGGAGAGATCGAACGGTTGGAAAGTCTTTACCTAAACAACTTCTTGCCACATGAGAGCTGAAATTATCTTTATGAAGGAAAGCTCGCACTATGCTGGCAGAGTCAGATGTATGACCACACCAGGCCCAGTTGTGACCAAAAAAAAGGAAATTTCTGAAGTCAACAAAGCAACCAGAGTCAATGGTTGGGTTTGTGCCTGAAGCTCGCCAACTGATTAATGTAAATAAGCCAAAAGACTTCCTTTGGGTCATGCTACATTAAGGGTACTTGACCTGTTTTATTGTGCACCGTAGCCTTCGCTCTAAACTTTTTGTAGTGAATTGTTTGGCAGTTGGAGGGAAGTCGACTCAGAACTAAAGCGAGTGAAAGCGACCCCCACCCCCAGCGTTTTGATTTGTGATTAACAGATGTGCATTCTTTTGGAGCGGTGTTGATTTATGGCCAGTCAAAATCAGCACGTTTAGACCGAGACCAGACCAGAGTCATTTACATCCTCATTATAGTCCCTTTTAGCCTCACACACAAACCACCACCACCACCATAGAACAAAAACACATCCACTGAATTCTTCCAGCGATGGAGGGAGTGAAAAAAAAAAAGTGAAACATTAAATCTGGGGGCGGCTGAGAATATGGCCAAATCGAATCTCTCACTGCTACTTGAGTAATGTGGCAAAACACTGCTCTTTCTTTGCACTGACACCGCCTGACATGAGATTGGTCACATCTCCGCTCGCCGTCCAGTAGTTTGTTTGTGTGAGCAGAGATCTGAGAAAAAGTCTCGCTCTCATCCTGTTAGGTCTAGAACATCGAGCTCCTCCATTGAGCTCATGCTGTATTAGATTCCAGGGAAGACGCTCAGGGTCCAAGTCAGCGCCCTTTTCGTGCTCCTGCATTGTTCTCCCAGGTTTTTTTAGTCATGACTTCATTAATGAGAGGAAGTCGGAGATGTCCCTCAGCACTGGTTTGTGTGTGCGTGTGTGTATGCTTGTAAGGGTCGTCCTCGAACCCGTCTCAGATTGCAGGATATGATCGAGTCATAGGAAATGATGTGTCTGGAGACCTAGAGCAAAACAGCCCACTTTGAAAATAGCTGGATAGGAAATGAGTTTTGGTCTATTGTATAAGCAGCGCATTGTTCCATGTGCACAACTTACTAAATGAAACTATTATATTACATTACGTTATATTATATTATATTATATTATATTACATTATATTATATTATATTATATTATATTATATTATATTATATTATATTATATTATATTATATTATATTCTGTTCGGCTTAGTCCCTTTATTAATCAGGGGTCGCCACAGTGGAATGAACCATCAACTTATCCAGCATATTTTACGCAGCGGATGCCCTTCCAGCTGCAACCCATCACTGGGAAACATCCATACACACTCATTCACACACATACACTACGGACAATTGGACCTGTAGGGGAAACCGGAGCACCCAGAGGAAACCCACACAAACACGGGGAGAACCTGCAAACTCCACACAGATACTCCAATTGACCCAGCTAAGGCTCAAATCAGCAACTGTGCTGCCCACTGTGCCACCGTGCAGCCCTATATTATATTATATTATATTATATTATATTATATTATATTATATTATATTATATTATATTATATTATATTATATTATATTATATTATATTATATTATATTATATTATATTATTTTTATATTAAAAATCTCGATAAAAAGGGAGTCATTTGTTCATGAATCACAATTTATTCAGCACTGTTGTTATTTATACCTAAAGATGATGCAATCTGCAAGTGGTGCAGGAAACACTTGTTGTCCATCTCATCCATCACAGACCTTCACTGTTCACCTGTTACACTGATGTCTGCTGCTTGTAGCGTCTCAGCAGACTTTAAAAGCTCCTTGTCTACATCCACAGGTACAGCTCAGTGGACTCGTGCAACAGGACAGGCACCTTCCTCCCCAAACTACGAGAACTCCCTCCACTCTCTGGTAAGAGCGTCTCCTCGTCTTCATCCTCATCCTCCTCCCCTCCCCCTGATGCTGAGCACTTTTTAATGGACACTGTGTCAGTAGATGACTTGCTCCAGGAGGGCAGGGGCTAGCTTTACATGGACATTCCTGGCTGACAAATGTCAGTAACGGGACATGGAGGGGGCTGCTGGGACTGAACAATACCCGTCCCTTGGGGTGTGTCTCCTGCCATCTGTCCTCTCTCGTCCAGGGCGGATGGAGATTGGCTGGTCTGTGTGAAGGTGGGGTAGTTAGGGATCGGTTTGGGTGTGTGAAGGGGGGTGGGGAGCCGACAGCTGCTGCGTTCAACCACTGCCACAAGATTCCTGGGCTGACTGAGCCACAACAGGAGATCAACTTACACACATACACACACACACACACACACACACACACACACACACACACACACACACACACACTTTCCTTTCCACGTCATGCATTCACACTGTGGGGTGTGTAGATAAATATTTACTCTCATACTCGTATGCCAGCTGCAAGTGCATTTTTATGGACCGTGCATGAGCGGCAGTCCTTCAGGAAACGGGAAATGAGCTGCGATTGCCAGAGAGAACCATGGTTCATCATAATTAGTTGCTTGAACAAGTGCTAAGATGTCGGCACTTGGCACTGTGCTTCCAGACTCTCTGCTTGCTGCCGTCTCTGTCTCGTCTCTCACTGTATGTCTCTCCTCTTCCTGTCTGACTGTAGAAAAACCGTGTGCACCAGCAGCTTCATGAGCATCTGCAGGATGCCATGTCCTTCTTAAAGGATGTCTGCGAGGTATTCCCGCTCTTCAGACAGTCACGTTCTTGTCAATGTCTTCCTTTAAGCCATCAGCTTTCTTTTGAGCCGGCTGTGCCTTTTTTCTGTTTTATGCTTCAGTTACGTTGCCATTTCATCTTCTATTGATCTTTTGATTATGTTAATATGTGGCAGTCATCATCTTGCTGTCGGACAGTGGAAAACTGTTATTGGTTTTTTTTTTTTTTTGGTTTGTTTATTCTAACAGATGTTGTTTACATGGCTTTGCCTTTCATTTTCTTCTTTTTTCTTTCAGAATGTTCCTTTGCTTTATAAAGTTTGCCATTTTGCAGTTCTTTGTCATTAAAGTTTGCTGATTTGTGACCCTGGACCACAAAAGCATTAGCAAGTGTTATGTTGCAGGGGTTTATTTTTGACAATAGCCAAACATACATCGTGTGAGTCAAAATGAAGTTATTTTACTTAATTTGGTTTTGAAAAAATACATATTTTATGTGTTCCATGAAGCTATTTAGTCTTTATAGTCTTAATTAACTTAATTTTTCAGTCACCTTAAACATGATTTTCTCAGTATCCAAAATCAAAAAGTGCTCAGGGGTAGCTTAAATAATGTGTCGGTGCTCTTTAGGTAAGGGATTCATCAGAATAAACAGCAAAAGTCAGTCCAAGGCACTCAAAAAATGTGGAAAAAACATTAAAAAGCTTTTTTTGACATTGCTAATCCTTAAAACTGCACCTACTTGTTTCAGCAAACACTTGCCTTCATCAGGGTAATGGAGACTATGTGTGTCTGGATTTTCTTTTGAACACTATAATCTCATGACTCATGAGAATATCTAAACAATACTATAATAATATATTGAACACAAGATCAACTCAACAATCATTATTAATTCAGCATTAAGAGAGGGAGAAAAAAAAATCCCTTTAGCCCTCAGATTCCAGATTCAAATAGTTGTACCTCAGCCAAATATGGTCATATCTTAATAAACTATACATCAATAGAAAGCTTATTTATTCTAATTTCACATATGTTTTGTTGTCCAGGGTCACATTTTGTTTTGGCCAAACCTTATTTAGGAATTAACAAAATACTTTGCTTTCTCTTTTTCTCCCTCTACTTCTCCTTGTTCACCCGCTCCAGTCTCGGATGGAGGACAGACTGGATAGGCTGGATGATGCAATCCACGTCCTGAGGAATCACGCTGTGGGCTCCACTGCCGCTCTTTCTAACGACATCCACAGTCTGTTGGGACAAGCACACAATGGGCCAATCTCAGCCATCGGCAGCAGTTTCCCTTCTTCTGGATTGGTCGGCAACCGAACAGCGCAAATGGTAAAGAATACTACACCGTCATAAAGGAAACTTTAGCTTATGTGTTTCAGAGTCTCCTGAACGTCTTAATTTTTTGAGGTCAAAGTCTAGAACAGTTATTACAGGCACGAGGGAGTGAAGCGCATGTGTTTTTTCATTGCGACCCTCCAAATAGGCTAATAAACAGAGTTAAGCCACCTGTTTAAAATGAGGGCCTGGCCATGTGCTGAAACTGAACTATTTTCCACTGAGAGCAGTTTAACTTAAACCCACATACTTTCCGTAAGCGTAATGGCTGGACCGAAGCTGATTCTCCCTCCTCGAGCTACGTTCCTCGAGCTGAATGGGAAAAGCAGTCACAGTCGAATCTAGTAGATCAGTGCCGGTCTGGAAGACATTTCCGCAGCGTAGCTCGATGGGGCTGTGGGGATCTGCGTGATGTGAGACCCGCTGAAACTAAAGCACTCTGTATCTCCCACGCTGTCCCACGACATTCATTCCCTTCTGCAGAGAGATTTGCACGCAGCTGTAATGGACGGAACAAGCGAGGGAGGCGTTTCCCAATGGTTTCTCAATAATAGGAAATATTCATGACCTTTTTTCTATTCAAAACAACATTTGGATTTTCTTTCTCAGCGTTTTGATGCTGAACTGACACTGACCACTTTGTTTTGTAAAGAAACACTCAAAAATCATTTCTTGAATGACCACTACAATGGAAAGTTTGGCCTTGGATGGTTGACCATGAAGATCTGAGATGTGGTGATGAACAACCCGCTGTTCTCATTTAATTTTTCAAACGGGCTCTAAATGTCTGGAATGCTGCATCACATGTTAGCGCAGCTTTTATTGAACTGTTTATTGACAGCTCAAGTCAAACAAACTTTGACACACTCAACATGTACAATTAGAAAAATCCTTTAGTATAAATAAATCTTTTTATAATTTCCTCCTCCTTCACACAAGCCACTTGACTTGTGCCAATAATTGTTCAAAGCACCAATTTAAAAGAAATATATTTATAAATCTAAATGAAAAACAACTGTGAACACTGTGCCCTAAACAGCATAACATAATAAAAAGCTGAATTTTTTTCATGTACGTTTTAGTAAACAGGACTTTGTCTTATCCAGCTGTGGCCATGACAAGTGTCAAGACATTGATGTCAGTATAGGCTTAATTTCTGCAGAAATGTCAAATATAATTTCTTCAAAATAACTATTGCAGCTGCACTTAACGGTATATTAAACAGTTTATAATTGACAAGGCAGGCTTTTTTATATAGAACATTCACACTGGCAATTTGCCTTTAGGCTTGGGATGATAACCATTTTCAAGGTATACCGCGATTTTGAAAAGTGAAGGTTTTAGAACCGCCAAATTTTCTGCTTTACCATTCCTACAATATATGTAAGATTTTTTTTTTACGTTTTATTTAGAGCAGTATCTCCAGCACAAAATATCGCCAAAGATACTGTTTTAAATTGTACAGAAATCTCTGTTTTTGAAACAAATGAAGACAGCAGAGGTCAATAATTCATTTGAATTATTTCGCCTGACATGTTTACTGTTTCAAAATACTTCAAATATTTCTCAAAATAAAATAGATTGTGTTTAAAGGGGGGGAAAGTTTCAGTTTTTTACCCAGACATTTAAAAAGCACATATTTTACAGCCGTAATCACAATATTTTGATATTTTTGTTAAAGGTTATCATACCGTCAGAGTTTTAAACCAGCCCATGCCTATTTGCCTTTACATGAAAAGGACTACAAACAAATAAAACAAATATATAAATAACAACAAATAAAATAGCAAATACTAAATAATTACACAACCTCTGATTTTGTTGTTTTGTTTAAACAAAAACTTGTTTAAACATCCACATCGGAATGATCAGATCTTAACTGCTATTTTATCACCATTGTAATTTTCTTTTACATGTTAATATGCTTATAATTATGTTTCAATCCAAAAAAAATAAATGCAAAAGTGCAAAACCCGGAACATTTCATTTTCATTCATGAGTCAAAGAGACACTTCCTGATAAACTGGCACCAAATATCACCAAGAAAAATGGTATTTGCTGCAATAGGAGAAGCAACTTTGTGCCTTTTTTGTATAATAATTTCCATGCACCTCAGAAGATGAAAACAAAATGCAATGACTGTCGCATGTTGGAATTTATTTAGTAAATATTAGGGCTGCGCAGTATATCGTTTGAGTATCGATATCGCAATGTCTGCTTCCGCAATAGTCACATCAGTTATAGTTGACCAGGAACCACAGGTCAAAACACATGAGATTTGTGGAGACACTGCAGAATTGAAGCATAATAGAGTGAAGTTTACCATCTGCATGTGGTTTCAAGGCCTGCGACTATATGAGCATTTTAAGAATTTAAAGCATTTTAGTAGCGCATAAAGACGTTTAATAAAGATTAATTCAATTGAATTATTTATAAGATCAAGACTATACAGTGTTATTTTACATTTAATTATTGCATTTCTCTACCCAAATACTGTTAGACTGTTCCAAGAAAACCGTAAAGTATGTCTTTATTTCACTGTAATCTTTGCTCCATTGTGTTTATTTATCACCTTGTTTATAATATGTATATAATAAATTATAATAAAATATATTGATATTTCACTCCTTAAAATCATCCAAATCAGTCTAAAGCAATGACATAGCAAATAGAGCTATTTAAGTCATCCGCTGAAATTGTATTTATAATGCAAAATATATATCGCAGAGAAAAAATATTGCAATGTCAAATTTTTCCAATATCGTACAGCCCTAGTAAATATCTTTTCATCATAGTTTGTGCACATTTTATCGTATCAGATAAAAAGTTGATCCCACTCAGTAGTCCGCATTAAATTCTAAATTCTAAATGTTATTTAGAGATAAATGTGAGAGCCCTGTTTTATACTCACACATGAACATATTAGCAGTTGCGGAACCATTAAAATGTAAATTCCCACTTGGGTAGTTAAAACTTCTTTTTAGCTCTAAGCAAAGAATGAAAAAGAACATCTCCTGAAGTGTATGGAAGAGTAAAATAATGCAGAAATTTTCATTTATGTGATTTACAACAGTAATTTGTAGCTGCGCTTTGCAACATTTCAACAAAAGTGCTCATTTTTAGCTCGACCTGTTGAGTTGTGATGAACAGAGATGTGTTTTATTCTGGATGGCAGTGATGGAGCAGTGCAATGGCTGTGTTGTGAGCTGTTGGTCTGCGCTGGAGCTGTCACACTGCTGTCAGTGGTCTATATGTTCACACACAAACACAAACAGAGCTCTGTGCTCCAGCCTCAGCCCAAACACACACTCAGACAAGGTCCTGATTCAGCACACTCTTATTTTGGGTGCACTCTTTTCTCTTTCTGTCTCCCCACTTTTCTCCCCCCACCCTCGTCTTTCTTAACAACTCAGGAAATCTGATGCTTTAGTCGTGTGTGTGTGTGTGTGTGTGTGTGTGTCTGAGCGACTCAGCTGTATGCTAATCAAGCCCAGACTGGAAAATGGCCGCCTTCTTTGGTCGGTGCCCCCTCCTCCTCAACCCCGTCTTCTGCCACAGACAAAGAGTTGTTTGGACACCTGTTGAGAGCGGCGCTGAGATTAGAACAGGGGGAAGGGGTTGGGACGGGCGGCATGGAGGTTAACAGAGGCCAACAGTGAATTAAGAGTGCATTCCTGAACGACGAAGGGTAAAAGACCCTCTCCTCCTCCTCATTTCTGCTGCTTCTGCTTGACTCTCAGTCCTGTGGATGCTCTGATGGGAATGGTGGGTTAGCATGTGCTGTGGCAGGACAGGAAGGAAGAGAGTTGGAAAGGGTGGCTGAGGTGGTTTCTGCTCCACTGCGGCGGGCGCTAATCGCATGGCAAGACCTTGATCAAATCCAGATGCGTTTGGAAGCCGCCAGTGACGAATGCTGGTCAAGCTGTCATGTGATGTTCAGCATGAAAGGCCAGATTGTTTGTTGTCGGATCCACATGGGAATAGGGCAGTTTAGTTTGACGGAAACTTTGATTTGTGAATGCCGACAATTTAATGCCATCTGATTAAAAATAGCACTTTGTCTATCTTTGAAGGCAACTTCATATCAAGATTGCTGTGAAAGGTCCATCAGTGAGACCCCCGCCCCGCCCCCCCAAAAAAAAATCTAATAATCATGGTAGAATAAATAATTATATTTAATAAAAGTTATTGTTTTTTATTTTAAAATGGACGTCAACTCGACTACTTAATTTTTCTCAAATGCGAAGTACTACTGTACTCTATTTAACAATGATAAAACTAGTGGTGGAGTGGAGAGACAACCCCCCCTCATGATCGTGAAGATCTTTGGGGTCAATGGCCATACACGATAAATGCGCTATATAAATACACATTACTTACTACTTACTTACCATTGTTTTTCAGCGTTTTTTTATTAAGTTAATATAAATTAATTTATTTTTTAACAAAATGGTGTACGAAGGCTATCCCTTTTGCTGTCCGTTTAAAATTAAACCACAAAACTAGTCATATGTTTTTAACTTCATCTGACATCTGAATAAGTCCCCTGATGATCTGGAACCTGAGGGTTATAAAAAATACCCTTTATCTAAATGTATCTAAATAAAGTGCTTAGCAATGCAGATTACTAATTTAAAAATTGGTTTTAATTATTTTATGGGTCACACTTTACAATAAGGTTCATTAGTTAATGTTAATTAATGCATTTACTAACATGAACAAAACATTTACTACAGTATTCTTCATGTTAGTTAACGTTAGTTAATGAAAATACAGTTGTTCATTGTTAGTTCATGTTAACTTACGGTGCATTAACAAGCATGGACTTGGATGTTAATAAAGCATTAGTAAATGTTCAATTATGATTAATAAATGCTGTACAAGTGTTGTTCATGATTAGTTCATGTTAGTAAATGCATTAACTAATGAACCTTATTGTAAAGTGTTACCAATTTATGATAGGAAATTTATAAAATATCTTCCTGAAACATGATTTTTAATAATAAAAAAAAGCTCATGAAACAGTTTAATTATTGAAAAAATATTTCCTATGCAACATACGACTTGTGTAATGCTTCAGGGTAATCATTTATAAATAAAAATAATAATTATGATTAACAAAGAAGGCAAATTAAAAGTTATTCATATTTCAAACAAATTACGTGATAAAAGAGTGATATAATAATTTTGCATAACAATATGTTTTTGTAAAAATGAAACAAGCTTAGTCTGACCTATACTTAAACTTAGAAAAGAATCATGCTAATACTAATCTCATACTAATCAAACATTGATGCTAAACAAAGACTACACAAGACGTGTCACTCGGATAGTTTTGAATGGCAAATGAAGCCCCACCTTCTAGTACAGGAGCCAATCATCGAGCTCTATAGACTGATGATTCTCTGGGAGAGGGGCTCAAACCAGACATGAGTTTCTGTTGATTTTGTGTTATTCGAATGTTTAGAAATGGAACTAAAGAGAGTTTTTGTTTATTTTTAATGGCGATTCCTAATATACAATTTAATGGTGAGCTTGCAAGCAATTTTGGGGAATTTGATGTTTCCCTATTCAAACAGAATGCCCAAACATACTGCCTGAGAGGTGTTTCAAAGATGGCCACTAAGTGAAATGACTTGCCTTAAAGAATAGGCCTCAAACTTGATTCCTGGAGGGCCACAGCTCTGCACAGTTTTTTCTCCAACCATTATCAAACACAACTGATCCAACTAATCGAGGTGTTCAAGAACACTAGAGACTATTTAGCAGGTGTGAGTTGGAGAGGGTTGGAGCTAAACTCTGCAGAGCTGTGGCCCTCCAGGAGTTGAGTTTAAGACCACTGCTTAAAGGGACTTTGTTCTAAATATCCTTTACCACACTCAATATCAGTATAGTGCTTGTCTTCTGTAAAAAATGATGGTCATTGAAGAAGAAGAAAAAAAAAATGAAGCTTTGTTTTGAGGTTTGAAAACCCCTTGATGCTCTTTTATGTGCTTTATGCTAACCTGAATACAGTATCTACAGCATTATTAAATGACCTGACGTTTGCTGCTTCGAAAATCCAGCATATTCTGAAATTTGAGCATCCAGTTCATTCTTATGTTTCAACCAACCTGCTTCTCAAAGTATAGACACACGCTTTCAAATTGAAAACAACATAAGAGTGTTTTTTTGGTGGAACAGAGTCAGAACTGAGGTCTGAAGTGCCTGGTGTCTCTCCGAGCACAAATTTGAGGCTGTGAAGGTCATTCTTTGTAGTGTGAACAGCACTCAGTTGTTCAGAGAGGAGGTCGCACTCTACAGTAGGAACACAGAGACTCTCTCGGCTTTGAAGTCCAAGATACGTCTCTTCCCCGATTTAATGTAAATCACTTTTGTTTCCTCGGCACTGATCAGATGGCTTGGTGATCAGAGGGACTCTTGATGTTTTGCTCTGTTCTCTGCCTCATGTGTTTATGACTATCTGTTGTGACAGGGTTCTGTTCACCGTGAAGAGAGCGGCAGCCTGAACAACAACAACCACAGCGCCCTGCAGGCCAGCGCTGCGCCCACCTCCAGCTCTGAGCTCAACCACCAGGCAGAAGCCTTCAGAGGTTACACACTTTATTTTCACTTATTGACTCCTTGGTCTCATAGAGCATGTTATGATGATCAGTGTTGGGTGGAATTAGTTAGAAAGTAACTAGTTACTGTCATTATACATACACTTAATACACAAATACACTTCACTGAACATGTACACATAGACATCACCTATATACTATATAACTGCAGGTTAACTGTTCATATAAATGACCTGTAAGCATTAAAAGCTATTAGTTACTAGTTAAAGTTATTAGTAACTAATAAAGTTATGGTAACTAATAATCTTAACTTTTCTGAGTTTGATTGTAATGCACCTTTTGTAAAGCTGCTCCGACACAGTAATTCTTGTGAAGTGCTATACAAATGAACTTGAATTAAATTGAATCATTAAAATACTTTTCTGCCTATAATACTACCTCGTTTTAGGCAGTTTAATTAATGTATTATTGGTAAATTATTCTGTTTTATAATTATTTTATTTAATATTTAAATAAGATTATTTATAATTAATACATTTTAATTAGTAATTTTAGTTACTTCAAATATAATTGGCTAAAATCCTGGGCATAAATTCAACAGTTGTGTATAAATCTGTTTAGCGTAGCCTGAGTCATTTTAAACAGATTTATTTTATATGTATAAAAATATATTTGCAGATTAACTGAATTTTTTTCAACTAAAAAGTTAAATTTGAGAATTTTTAGATTTTTTTTTTAATTTATTGAGTAGGAAATTAATGTCAATATAGAGTATGTATGAAATATAGTGTCATTACTACTTTAAACACATGAATGTGTTTTGATACATGTTTAACATTTCTTAAGTGTAATTTTTAAATAAAGTTTGGAACGTCATCATATGAAAAGAATTGAAAGAGTTTTGTTTATATTATGTGTGCTTGCGATTCCTTCAAGCTGAATTGGGTCAAGTTGCTTATTAAAATTACTTATCGAGTCATTAAGTTACTTAATGTAATTAGAAAAAAATGAAATACAATTTTAACGATGTAATTAGGGCTGCACAATATTGAAAAAACATGACATTTGCAATATTTTATTTTTCTGCGATTAATGTTGCGATATGAATACAGTTTCACAAGATAGTTTGAGGAGCTCTATGTGATGTTTTTCTGGGGAGCCTAATAGTATTCAAGTACAAAACATTTCATAATCACTATGCAAAAAATGCTTTTCTTATTTTGAAGGGTCTCGTTTCTAGTTTTGTTTTCAACTGTTTATAAGAAATAAGTCAAAATTAAGAGTTTTTCCTTAAAACAAGTAAAATGATCTGCCAGTGAGGAAAGTAAAGTAATCTTGTCGTCTTCACTTTGAAATGTAGATTTGGACTAGAAACAAGACAAAAACTCTAGTAAGAAATTGTTTTTTTTTTTTTTTGCATAAATCGTATACATTCCATATAAATACAATAATTAAATACAAATCTCAACTATAATTCAACTATAAATGATAATAAAATCAACTATAATTTAGACTCAACATTGCATATCTTGCGATGTGACTGTTGGGGATGCTCACATTGCGATACTGATGCTGAGACGATATATTGTGCAGCCCTAATAGTAAAAGTAGTGAACTAATAGTAATAAATGACTTTTTTTTTAACTTGCCCAACACTGGTTCTGATTCATGAAGAGTTTTATGATTTATAGTGTTTATTGAGTCTGACTTCTGTGTTTCTTGTGTTTCAGCAATTGCAGGTGTATTGGCCAGTCAGGTTGGTTCTCCTCTGGGGTTGAAAGTAGAGAATCAAGATAAAGATGATATGCATGACAGCCATGCCTCTGACGACCTGAAATCAGATGATGAGAGCGATAAAAGGGATATGAAGCAGAATCGAGGAAGCTCTAGACCAAGGCAAGGGAACCACTCTTAAAGCACTACACTTAAAAAGTGCAATTCAGTACAATAGCGCTGACCTTAGACAGTTATTCTAACAGTAATTAAATATTAGAGCTAGAGGTGTAACACTACGCAGAAATGAGGATTCCGTACCACAGTTCTGAAGTCACATTTTTAGTATAGCATGGGGGGAAAAAACTAAAGAGAATTTTGATTCTTCTTATAAATAAAAAACATATATATATTAATATTTTTATTAATAATATTAATGATTACAACAGAGAATAAACTATTAATTTCACTTGCTGTATGTTTTTAGATATAATAGTTATATGTGCAAATGTGCAAAATCTAATTATAAATACGTTTTTTCTACTATCTTTTGAGGTTTTCATGACAGATTTATTGGTTAAGTTTATTTAACTTATATATATATAGAATATATATATATATATATATATATATATATATATATATATATATATATATATATATATATATATATATATATATATATATATATTGAGAAGATAAATAATTAAGACATGACTAAAATAAAAATAAATAAGTTTATATTCTGATATGGTGTAAATAATTACAAAAATCCAGTGAGCAAATGTGACTCAGGAGGACTAAATCAGCCTTTCGTACTCTGAGTAATAGCCAAATATACATTGTATGGGACAAAATGGTTGAATTTTCTTTTATGTCAAAAAAAATCATCTCAATTTAACAAAAACCAAAATTTCTTCTATATATCAAAGCTACATTTTTTATGAGGAATATGCATGGCAAAGCACTTTATTTGAACACATTTAAAGGCAATTTTCTCAATTGAATTTTTTTGGACCATAAGATTCCAGATTTTCAAGTAGTTTTACCTCTGCCAAATATTGTTTTTTCCTACCAAAGATACATCAGTGGAAAGCTCATTTTTTCAGCTTTTGGGTGATATGTAAATTAATAACCAAATAAAAACCATCGTCAGATTTTGAAATAGTTGTATCTAATGTATGCCAAATATTGTCCTTTCCTACTAAAGATGCATCGATGGAATCTCAATGATAATAAAAAACACTTAATGATTGGTTTTGTGGTCCATGGTCACAAATTCATTTATCATTGCACCTTCTGTTTTATATTTTACAAATGAACTCATTGTTAATGTCTGTTTTGAAATGAAATTTAACACCAAGCTTGTTTGGATCTCTTCTGACAGCTGTGAACTGTCCTGCAGCAGTATCAACGAAGACGAGGATCTGAACCCTGAGCAGAAAGCGGAGCGCGAGCGAGAGAGAAGGATGGCCAACAACGCCCGCGAGAGGCTGCGAGTGCGGGACATCAACGAGGCCTTCAAAGAGCTGGGCCGCATGTGTCAGCTGCACTTAAAGAGCGAGAAACCCCAGACCAAACTGCTCATTCTCCACCAGGCCGTCGCCGTCATTCTCAGCCTCGAACAGCAAGTCAGAGGTCAGATGCTGTCCTAAACAATCCCTGTCAGTCAGTTCAATTATATATTCGTGAATCTGGCACTGCTGGCTATGATTCTCAACAGACGTTTGACATGATTGCTGAAATATGATCAGGGTGAAGGATTATTAGGTCAACAGTGTTGGGTAAATTTACTTTTAAAAGTAATATTTTCCAATGTTAAGCCTATCGTAAACATAATTTCACATCACTTCCTTAAGTAACACGTTAAGTTACTTGCGCTTCATCCCACTTCAATTCAAACCAGCTAAATTGATTGGTTATTTTAAGAGTATATGGATAAGTCATTATTTGTGTTGATTATGCTGAAATATATTTAGTTTGAAGAATTTTTGTAAGTATATGATATTCTGTTCCAAATAAATTAAACTTCTGTAAAAAATTGACTCAATATTGTAATAGACACTATATACAATGTTATATATACAATATACGGAACACTGCAGGTCAATATCAGTAATATTCCACTATTTAACATTCCTAATTTCTGTTAATCACCTCAGCAGATCTCAGAACAGCTGGTTTTATATGGCAGTGAAAGCTTACTTTTTTTAGTATTGTTTTATGAGCTTAACACTGATGGTGATATTCCTGTGTTCAGAGAGGAACCTGAACCCCAAAGCAGCCTGCCTTAAGAGGAGGGAGGAGGAGAAGGTGTCAGGGGTTTCTGGTGACCCCCAGCAAGCCCACCCCCCTGTGCACCCGGGCCTCACAGACACATCCAACCCTATGGGCCATCTGTGAACAGCCAGGTAAGCATGATCAGCTCTACATGGGCAGGTGGTTAAAACATGACAACAGTAGGTGCTGAGTCACAGACTCTGTTTCAGAACTAGTGAGCTTTATCCTTGCCTGTCGTTCTTTTGGAACTATAATTATTGGAATTTTGGAATATCCAATTCAATTCCTATTTGTAGTTATTCCTGTTTTTAGTGACATCCATTCAATTCCTTTTGAATTAATCCAAAAACAAACAGTGATTTCAAACCTTTGAGTTTCTTTTTTCTTTTAAACACAAAAGTAGCCATTGATATCCAGGGTAGAAAGCGTCTGCTGATTTGTAACATTCATAAAAATGTATTCCTTAAAGGGCCGTTTACATATTGTATCTTTTAAATGCTCAAGTGCGTTGTTTTAAAGTCCCTTTAAGGCAAGTCATTTCACTCGGCGGCCATCTTTGAAACGCCTCTCGAGCAGTATGCACGGGCATTCCGTATGAATGGGGAAACATCAAATTCTCCAAAACTGCTTGCCGAGCTTACGATTACAGTAAATATTTGAAATCACCAATAAGATTAAACAACAACCGTCTCATTAGTTCAGTTTCTAAACATCTGAAACAAGCTAATGTGCATGCACAGTTGAAAGGAGCGAGAGCACGACACCATCCTCATTTTTGGCCATGTTACACATGATCATCCTCTAAGTTGTCTGATCGCATTGCTCTTTTGAAATAATCCACAGCTTGGTCTTGATAGAGAATCTCCAGAAATGACTCTTTGTTTACAAGTTTGTGGGCGTTTGAGTTGTTGCTGTCATATGATGTGTGTTTGACAGGATGGACTTTACCTCACTTTACCTCATTTCATACAGATTACAGAACCAAAAAGCCTTTGTTTTTAAGTGCACTTGGTTCATTTAAAAGTACAGATTTCAAGCTTTGTGTGGATATATTTTAATGTGTGTGAAGCAAGTATTTACTGCGATTCCAGTGGGTTTGTTGACCACCAAACTGTTGTAAAAGCACACGTCTGGTCCGAGCTTCTTTTTTAAAAAGCAGTTTTTAATTTTTTAAAAACATTTTAAGGTCAAAATTATTAGCCCCCTTTAAACTAGAATTTTTTTCGATAGTCTACAGAACAAACCATCGTTATACAATAACTTGCCTAATTACCCTAACCTGCCTAGTTAACCTAATTAACCAAGTTAAGCCATTAAAGGTCACTTTAAGCTGTATAGAAGTGTCTTGAAAAATATCTAGTCAAATATTATGTACTGTCATCATGGCAAAGATAAAATAAATCAGTTATTAAAAATGAGTTATTAAAACTATTATGTTTAGAAATGTGTTGAAAATAATTTCTCCGTTAAACAGAAACTGGGGGGAAAAAATAAACAGGGGGCTAATAATTCTGACTTCAACTGTATTTATTTTTTTCCGTAAATTCAATAAGTTAATGATTTGGGACAATACGAAGGTGAAGTGTTCCTTCAATCTAGGTTTTGTAAGACAGTGACTGATTTAAACTTTCTAAACTCATTTTAGGATTTGCACATGCTATCTCACACAATACAGTTGTGAATGGGATATGAGTGTCAATGCAGTGGGTCCTAAACAGCGTCCTTATCTTTCCCTCACTTTCAGATTAAATGGATCCCGATGGCGTGTGGTAGACAGAGTCGGTGACCTTGCTTTCCACGGGCGGACAGGACTCACAGTTTGTGACACAAATTTGAAAAGACAGACCACTCGAAGCAAAATTCCACCGTTAAGCAATCCTGAGATAGAAGAAAACTGGCAAGTGCCCAGCTCCCTGTGAAGACATCCCATATCGATAAGCAACCTTCTGCCCACCAGAGAAAATAAAAAAGAGAGAAGTATCCAGCATAAAAGCCCCTCAGCACATATCGCTGTCTGCAAGCCGTGTGCCGCAGCTGTACAATCAGAGACTGTCTCCACCCCTCCACCCTCTACGTGGAACTTGCCTTGTGCCTAAACTGAATTGACGAATGCATTGTAACAGCAATTGTTCTCTTTTATTTCTTTTTCCTTATTTATTATGTTACTGAGCTGTAAGTCTATGTTTAAAGGGAAAGTTCTGACATTGCTATGAGAATCTGGTGGCGTTTCAGTAGATCTGCAGTTTGTCCGTCACATCAGAGTCTGTGGAAGGGCCTCTCTGCTCAATCATCCGCTTCATGAGATTAATATATATATATATATATATATATTCAGATCAAAATCTGAGAGTGTTTGTCAAACGCTCAAGGATCCCTCTGTCTAAACAAAGAAAACAAAGGAATAATATATTATTTATATTTATCTACATTCATTCCACACAAAAACAGCACGAGAAACCAAAACTACCTAATTCTGGAGGAGGTTTGTTGATAGTGTAGCTCACTACGGTGAGTTCTTCCCCACAGACGCAAAGTCACACACAAATAATGATGGTGGAACGGCAAACTCCGGCTTTACTGAAAGGTCAAAGGTCCAACACAAGCTGACATGTTTATACTCATTAGTGAGCAGTACAGATACAGAAAGCAGAACGTTACCAAACCCCAGCATTCCCTGCATATTTTCTTAGTGTCTTAAATGGGAAAGGGGACGCAGTCTAGTCCTTTTGATTCCTTTGCCATATAGTGTTAAAGGTAAAGAGAGCGACGTATTTCCGATACAGTTTATTTGTATTCAGATGATCTGGTGGAACAGCCGTGGTTATGCCGAGAGCATCTGTACTGAGGAATCTCTGTTGAATACCGTGAAACATGGCACAAAAAGAGAGAGAGAGAGAGAGTTGGATTTAAAACGAAGACCATTCATTCACCTGGCCTGAATTGAAGTTTTGTTTTTGTGTTCTTTTGTTTCATTTTCTAAAACAATTAACAGGTTTTTTTTAAGAAAAGAGAAAAAAAAGCGTACTCAAAGTAACCTTATGTTATATGTTTATTTGTAATTGTATACAAAGCATCTCTAGGCTTCATAGTAAAGCGTATATTTGTGGTGTGAAAATAGAAGGATGTTCTAAGTTACTTAGAATGGCTTTGTCTTTCCCCTCACGCACGCATCCAAGTACTTGATACTTGATCAGCAGAATGTGAGCGCAATGTCTGTTTGAAAAAGAAGAGAAGCTCTATGAATTCACTCGCACAGTGGAAATGATGAACAAAGCCCGTTTGGATCAGGATTTTATGTTTGTAAATCTGAAACTTTTCTTTTCTAGCGTGTTTTTTCTTTAAGACCAAAAAGATTTTGGTTTTGTGTCTTTTTCTACCCTGTCTGTTGTCTTCCACACATTGAAACAAGACTGCCACATATTCTGGTATGAACCACTCCAGTCAAAAGAACAAACACTTCAGTAAAGAATATCAGCATTATTTTCCTTTCTTTTTTTGCTTTGTGGAGAGTTCCCTTCCGTAAGAAAATGATCGTGAAATCCACTAGTCTTTGTGGCCTTGTTATACATTTCAGTATTCAAGAGCTTGTATTTTTGCCGGCTGAAAATGAGGATATGAGTCATCTCTTTGTCTGTTGTTTTGTTATTGTTTCTTTCCTTTTTTTTTCTGTGTTCTGTTCTTCCTCTGTTGCATATGTTAGATTTTGCTGTATGCCCTGATGCTTTCCCTCATTACAAGAAAAAAAAAGTCTATGAAAAGGATAAAAAAAAAACATTTGGCTTATTTTTCACTATAGTTAGTCTTTTATACAATAATATTGTAAGAACATTTCTTGAATTCTAAATATTACTCTTTCTAGATTTTTGAAATCAAAAGTTTTGAGTAAAAAAGTTTCTTACTTTATTTTACTATATTAGATAGTAAAACGAAATGTACGGTTATTTACCATAACCTGTCCATTATTATAAAAAGATTATGGATAGCATCTTAAAGAACAGAAGTAGGATTGTAGCTGGCAGTCTAGTAAGTATGGGGTATTGTACGAGCTCGATGTTCCAGAGGATGTGCTCTCCATCTCTGTCTCCAGTCTGCATTGTTGGTTGATGAACGATTTGTACCCATGTCGAAATTCAAGGTATTGTCAATGCACATCAGAAAACCAGCAGTAAGAAGTCGAATTCTTTTTTTCCTTTTTTTTCTGTCTCTGTAACAGAAACACAATATGTATATAACATTTATGTAGCAATAAATGTGCCATCTTTTTTAACTCAAGTGTACGTGCCTTTATTTCCCTCCTTCAGCATTTGTTTTTTATCCAGCTAATCTGGACTTTTCTGGACTGAATTAAGTCAAAGTTTGATGGAAAAGACATTTACAAAAAGTTACTTTTATAAAAGTCATAGCACCACCTAATGGTCAATCTCATTACAAATTTGCAAGGTTCTTTACCATCCGGTTGCATTTACTCACCTAATTGAGTAAAGTTCTGGATATTTGTTTGGAAATAATGGCCAAGTGTGCCCAAAGACCTGTTTTCAAAGGCTGCAAGTTCAACACTATTTGTCTTGATAATTATTGACATACTATTTCAATTGAAGTCATATGTGTAGTTACCAGGTGTTTTGACTGACAGCACTGCTCCAAGAAAAGGCTCAGAATGAAGAGTTCTGTCGTACAATATGGGTACTTGAGTATGTCATGTGTAACAAAATGTGTAAGGTGCCAACATTATTGCATTACAATCAAATTCACTTAGATAGCATAACTTTATTAGTTGCTAATAACTTGAACTAATTAACTAGTAAAGCAATAGCTTTTAATATACATATATATACATATACATATATATATGTATATATATATGGTGTTATGACTTTTTATATATAAGGGGTTGGCGCTGACACTGACCTCTCAAAAAATGTACACACGCTACACGCATAAAGACACGTATCGCAAGCTCTGTGATTGGTCGGCTTGGTACTGGTGACAGGTGTGGGCGGTGCTGAGAGCCGCGAGCCTGATGGAGCGAGTGTTTACAAGTGTTGAGCCCCGTAAAGGAGCTCTAGATGGAAACCGTTGTTTTGTGTGTACCTTATGATTAAAGTTGTTGCACATCTGCTGGAGTTGCACAAGTTTGAGCTTCTTGTAGCTTTCAGAAAAACAAAATACCCACAAAGAAACGCGACACAAAGGAACATAAAAACCTACTCCTAGCTAGCGTTTTAGAAATGTTATTGCAGAGCAACACACACAGCACGCAGAAGAACAAATGCACGACAGGCGCCCTGGGTCACGCCGATCACTCGACGCAGAAGTATAAATCAGCCTTTACAAGGAGGCTAAAGACTCTCTAGCATCTGTCACTACTTAAGGAACAGTTTTGTACCTTTGTAAAAGTTGTACCTTATATGGTATAGAAAATACCTCTTATGATACTGTTCTGTGCCTTTTATGGTACAATTGAAATAAAGGTAGACAATTGATCTCGTTAAAGAGGTAATGAACAACTCCTTGTTTATTAAAATATATATGCAAATAAATATTACTGAAAAGGCAAAGTGATTTCTGAATAATTTGCATATTAAAACATGAATCCTCATTTAAAATCATACGTTTAAAGAAACTCATAAACTAATTATTGAGTATAATACAAAACAACTGTTAAAACATAGAACTATAGGTATTGTAAACTAAACATTTAAGGCATTTTTAATAAATATTTAATAACCATTTTCTGATAAATATATTTTATTGATATCCACACCTTTTATCGTTTGCTTTCCACTACACACGTGAGCTGAAAAATTCCTGCACATGCAAAGTGTTCATGCAGACATTTTAGTGTTGTAAAACTAATCAACCATTGTGCATATTTCATTACAATATTTTGCATAATTCTATTTCTATTTTAAAATTAAGTCAATCAAATAAACTTTTAAGTGATTACAACGGTATTGTATGAACATTGGAGAAAACAAATGTTTTATATTGTAGATGGGAGAATATATTTAAGTGTGGTGAAATTGAAAAAAATAGATCATCTGATTTATGTTAAAGTATTTTTTAATCTTTATTGTAAATAGAAAAGGTGCATGTACACAAAAAAAATGTAGTGGATGTTTTATATTTAATGAAAATAAAATTAGGCAAAATGCCTTTAATAGTTCTTAAAGAACACATTTGACACTGTTAAGGTACAAAGTGTCTTGTCACTGTAGTGGTACCTTCATGGATCAGAATTGTACCTTGGAAGAATGTACAATATTGTATCTGCAGGTTTTAAAAACCAAAGGTATATTTTGGTTTCCCATGGTACAGATCAAGTCCTTAAAGGTACAAACTGCAATGATACAAATTTGTTTCTTTGTCTTAAGGTACAATTCTGTTCCATAAAAAGGGACTGCCCCAGTGACAAGGGTTTATAATTCTTTTTTGAGCGTGTAGAGCACCTTTTCAGGTTCAGTAGAGTGAGGTTTACCTGCTCAGTATTTTACTAGCTGGCTTCTGTTATACAGACATTGCGATGTGTGTAAAAACACTGAGCATGTTCATTTGAGAGTAATTCAGATCTTCAGTTGGAAGAGTTCAACATCTGTCTTTAACTTGATTGAAAGACAAACATACTTCTCGTCTCTAGTGAACGATCCTGGGAAAATAACACCACGCAACCATTCTCTCTCATTACGGGATGTGTGCGTTTTCCCAGTGTTAATTGACTTTGCTTCCTAATTAAATCATTTCCCCCCATTCTTTGTGTCAGGTATGAAATATGGGAGCACCTGTTTTGTCCCTGTAGTGGTGAAGGGTTTACAGCCAGATCTTTCTCCGCAATGCGACTTCCACAAAACCTGGTGAAACTCTAAAAACAGTTCGCTCTGTTTGTTTCTCATTTTTCATCCGTCCGTGCATTTTTGCGCAATGACATCAGTCCTGGCTGTCCAATTAAAAGACTAAACTAAATCCCAGAACTCATCTCCCCGGCTCACACATCTGCCCTAAATTATGCCTCTGTACATGTGTGAGAGACACTTTCTCATTGGATTTGTCCTGTGCTGACAGATCCGCTGTGAGACAGGAATGGCGCTGAGGAAGAGGTTGCTAAATGCTGGAGAAACGGCGGCCAATTCCGACTCTGTCAGACTTCCAGCACAACACCTCATCTGGAGGCTGATCCAACTCTACTGGCTGGGTGGGAAGGTTTTGTCCTGCTTCCTCCCTCTGTGTATGTGTGTTTGTGTGGCTGTGTGCATATTCCTTCCTGCCTTTATCAAAACCGTGCCCTGGAGTGTTTACTTGCAGTCAACTAGAAAAATGGGCAGTGTTTGCTAAGCATGGGACCACCATGTTTGAGAGTGAACTTCCTGTGAATCTGGCAGCCTGTGACAGCCCAGCGCAGGAGTGTCATGGTGGGCTTTACTGACAGGAGCATCTTGGCTTCTGCTGCTGGAGAGAAATCAAGCTTCTCTGGGGCTGACATGCATTTTGATCAGAACGTGTCCTGCTGACTCTCTTCCTTTCACAGAAATTGTATTTAATGTGTCAGCTTCTGTGTACCAGACATTATATCTATATATTTGCTTTTCTTAAAGGGGTGGTCCACTAAGATATCATATTTTAAACTTTAGTTGATATGTAATGTAGCTGTGTGAACATAAACAGCATCTCTGAATGTAAGACGCTCAAAGTTCAATGCAAAGGGAGACATTGGCTTATACAGAGTTAGCTTAGCAAAGCCTAAAGCGAATGAAGTTTGGGGACTACAAAAAAATATTTACCACGCACATACACCCCATGCAGTGATGTAGTGTTATAGCAGAGAAAGCCAAAATGGCGTCCAAACGCTGCTATTTCCACAGAGCTTCTTCTGTTTCTGTTTTTGAGCTTTTTAAGGACACGACACAAACATTCCTGTCAAGCCTCCCGTTTTTCCTGTGATTCTCCTGTATTTTACAGTTCTATCCCGCAATCATCCTGTAAAGGTATTTTCCCATATTTCTCCCGTATTTTCAGTTTTTCTCTGAAGGGTGGCAAATAAACATTAAGGAGCCAATCCTCCCTACACGAAACCCATACCGCCGAACCACCAGGGGCCGCCCCTTGCTCTTAAATGTGAGTCTGTTTTGTGCTTTCGCTTTGTTTAGGCATGAAAACACTTTGAAATAAATATAAAAATGGCGGGATTCCCTTTTCTTTTCATTACAGGTGCTGTCTCCCCTCCTATGCAATCCTCAAAACAGTCATATAGCGATGCCTGACTGTCAGACGCACTTCATAGTGATAAATAGATGCTGTTTCCCAAACGGATTCTGTACACGCGATTTGAAGCAGAGCGAAAGTCTGTGTTTTGGGTGGGTATTTGAACTGATATATACACATAATTAATAATAATGATATCTAAAGATGTCGATCTTGGTGGGGTTTTTTTTCCAAACACAACTAATTTCGGTCTAAATGAGCATAAAAAGTCAGGAAAACAATCGAAAGCTTTCATTATAACACTAGATGTGTGCTTTTTTAAAGTGACACTTCTGTTATTTAATGTAATCAAACAAAAACAAATCTAAATAAATGAGAGATTCATTCGTTGCTCTTTAATCAGAATGTGTAAGTTATACAGTGAAGAAACGGCTAATGAGATTTGATAGCTTAATTCTATTTCATATAATAGCTATTAATTTTAATAAGCTGAACTGTTTGCTAATGTATTTGCTGCTAATGTATACTGTTTAAATTTTCTTTAGTTAATAATAAAACATATAACTGACCATTTAACTGTTTATTTACAATGAAACAGCTCCAAATGAACATATTTAGTCCCTTATTATGGTGGGAATATCCCTTATAATTACATCACAATGTTGACAGGTATGCACAAAGAGAGAAGTGCTTATACTTTAATTTAATTATTCTAGAAAATTATAAAATATATAGCTCTAGCATTTGAGACAGGACAGCTTCCAGAATCTCTCCCAGTTCAGTGCTGGATTCAGCTAAAAACTTCTCAAAGGAGGAGCAGCTAACCATAATAAACAAAGCTTTGGATTGTGAGCCACAACCTGTAAGTATTTTATTTGTTAAAATTAAATTACATTGCAATTACATGCACAGTTTCTAGTGTTGGTATGCTGTAGCAAGGACGTAAACAAGGATGTATACAACAGGAAATGCTGTTTGGCACTGCTGACAATTTAGCTACAAATTCATATTTATCCATCAAACCGCTGTAAACAGCCACAATATTCACCAGCGCTGCAGTGCCTTTCTATGCGGCCGCGTTCCCTGCATTCTACATCACAAATAATAAACTCACAAAAGATATGTGAACGTTTCATATTACTTACACTTGCTTATAACCTGAATATATGTGAAAGACACTTGTTAGATTTTATTTTAGAGAGCAGGTGTGAAGTTCAGCTGCGTCCGCTTCATTTTCTGTCTGATTTAGGCTCACACTGACACGGCTACACTGACTGACATTATTTACACAGCAGAGGCACAGCGCATGCATGTAGAGGCATGACTGGATGTGACGCTCCCTGGTCATGTGGAGCCGATCCGCGAATCACAGCACATTATGTTAGCTGACCAATCAGAGCCTCTTAAGGGCGAGCCTTTTGGAGGAACTAGGAAACATGACAGTCGTAAAAACAACATGAAAGAAATAACGTGATTTTCTACAAGTGGAGCATGAGCACACATTGCTTTGCATCTTATAAACACAACCAAGCCTTAAAAATACACTCTGGACCACACCTTTAAAATCATGTTCTTCTAAGCAGGTATTATTCATGTACAGTGGGGGAAATAAGTATTCAACACATCACCGTTTTTCTCAGAAAACATATTTCTAAAAGTGCTGTTGACTTGACATTTTCCCCGGAGGTTGGTTACAATTAAATAAATCCATATATGCAAAGAAAACAAATCTATTTAGTTTAAGAATTAAGTTATGTGTAATAAAATGAAATGACACAGGGGAAAAGTATTAAACACATGAAGAAAGGAAGGTGTAGAAAGGCAGTGAAAGCCCTTACAGCAGCTGAAATCTCTCAGTAGTTCTTCAGTAAACCTCTGCTCTTCATCATTGTAAATGAATATTAGCTGCTTCAGTCCATTAGCAAGTCAATGATCCAAAACACAACCAAGGAAACTCTCAAATGCTTTCAGAGAAAGAAAATCTAGCTGTAGAATCGCTCAGCCAACCACCTGACTCGAATCCAATAGAAAATACAAAATAAAGTTTGATAGATGAAACTCACAGAAGCATCAAGATTTTTGTGAGAAATCTGTGAAAGAATTACACCTGAGTAATACATGTGACTTGATTCTCCACATGAGAGGCGTCTTTAAGCTGCCATCAACAAAAAAAAAAACTTTTATAGAAGTATTTGTTTTATTTTTATGTTTGTATTGTTTATGTTTTTATCAAAATCTGGTTTAATTCCATGTTAACAGATCCTTTAGAAATATTATTCCCAGGAAAAACATGACATATTCGATATTTATTTTACCAGCTGTATATTCATTTACAAGAAAGAATTCATGTAAACAGGTACTGTTTATTATTATTATTCCCTTATTTAGCCAGGAGATCACATTGAGATGTAACTCTCTTCATCTCAGTGTCTCTCAATATCTCTTCATCCAGTTAGACAGCAGCACATTAAAGTTGCATACAAAGACTTAAAATCACTTACATGTACGCATCACAATTCATAAAACATAATCCATAACCAAATAATGAAAAACATTTACAGCCATTCTTTAAAACAGGGGTGTCCAAAATCGGTTCTTGAGGGCCGATGCCCTACATATCTTTGTTCCAACCTCAATTAAACACACATGAACCAGCTTATCAAGCTCTTTCTTTGCTAGAAACTTCCAGGCAGGTATGTTGAAGCAAGTTACAGCTAAACTATGCAGGACAGTGGCCCTCCAGGACCGAGTTTGGTCTCCCCTGATTTAAAACATTATACAAAGAGCTGCCAATGTAACAAGAATAAGTATATTCTGTGAACTGTAACACCTTTGGAAGTTTAATAACTACAAGTGAACTACAGATACTTCCTTGTATTACCAGTGTTGTGGCAGAATTAACCAGCTAAACTGTGACCCCTTGACAAACACCAGATCACATTCCACAAATACAGTTTGCTTTGGTGTACTTGATGACTCTCTTTTGCTGACGTTAATGTGAGACCTTTTAGCTATGCTTGATAAACCATTATCTAACCTGAGATTAACCCTGGATAAAAGTAGCTTAACAAGTTTACAAGTGACCTGTGCAGCAGTTTTTTTTACGAGTTGCAGTATAAATCTCAGGTGTCCGCAGAATGTGTCTGTAATGTTTCAGCTGGAAATACCTCACAGATAATACATTATACCATGCTTTAAATGGCCTGGCTGTGTGTGGGTCTTTAAATGCAAATTACTGCCGCTATTTAGACATCTTTTTAATAAAGGGCAATGCCAAAGATGGTCTGGATTTGTGTCAGGGTTTTGCCATGTCCTCATTGAGTTCACTAACTTTTCTTTGACTTCAGCAGTTAACACTTTAATACTGTTTAGCCATGTGTATTTAAGTGGACCAATTTCCTTTGTTTCTTTGCTTTTTTATGGTTGATCCTAGCCAGTGATTGCCATAAGTTTTTTTCCTTAAATTATAAGTTTTTGATGTTTATAACCTTGTGGTTGTTTTGCTTTCGGGATATTTTCCTTCCTGTCACCGTTTGACAATGTTTTGAACTTTATTTTTTGTTATAAACTCTGAAGAAGCACGTAATGTCTCACTGTTGGGTTCATTAATCTCATGTGGTTCAGTGATGGAATATTAAGACTTTATCACCAGAGACCTAGGTTCTAATCCTGGCTCTGACAGATTTGTGTGATGGAAAAGTCCACATCTCTACAAATGGAGGAAGTTTAAAAGAACTATCTTAGAGTCATTCTTGCAAAACCTTTACCTAAGTACCTAAGTCATCTCTAGCTTGGATCACATGTAATTTTCTTAGCTCAACACATCACAGCAATGATCTCAAACTCAAGTCCTGGCGCTCTGCAGAGTTTAGCTCCGATCACCTCCAACTCACACCTGCTTAATAGTCTCTATAGTTTTGAACACAGTCTTGTGTTCAAGACTAGTCTTGATCAGCTGTGTTTGATTAGGGTTGGAGCAGAACTGTGCAGGGCTGCGGCCCTCCAGGAATCCAGTTTGAGACCTATGCACTACAGCTTTGAAATCTATTGACTTCTGCTATGGAGAGATTCAGACCATCTAAATGAATGAGAAGAGCCATGCTCTGCAACTTACCACTCGCAAAATTGTTTGGCACTTCCCGCATTATTTCTGGATCAATCTAAAAGGTGCAAATCCTTTTTTTTTTTTTTTTTGACAGACATGTTGATAGACAAAGATAAGTTTATAATCCATTCAGCGCCTTTGCTCCATTTACATTCATTAAATAAAAAAAACAGACCTGTTTCCTTAACCATGTATTGGTAAAGCTGAGGTGTTAGCTTTAGATGTTAATATTTCTTTGGCTAAAGGCTGCAGACCTGTCTTTCACAGACTTTGTCTATGGGTACGTCTCAATCAGCTCTCTAGCTCGCAAGCAAGGTCATGAATCAGTATGTCCTGTACACAAATTTGGCAACTGGTAAGGACAGTATCTTGACTCACTACACACTGGGACAACAATGGTGACATGAGAATGTTTTAGTTAAACAACATTACGCACAGTTTGTGAGTAATGTATTGTTTCATAATGTTGCTTAACATGAATTACACACGAATACCGAACACTTTGTTGCATATACAAAAAAAAAAAAAACTGTTATTAAATACAAAAATATGCTAGACTGTTCCATATCTGCAAACGTTTTAGTGCATTGAAAGAAACTGCACTTAAAGTCTGTGTTAAATCAAAATATGATTTTTTCTGCTATTGATCATTGTTATTCTGTAGGTGAACAATTGATTCATTTAAGTTAATCCATTGAAAAAAAAGTTTTGTAGTCAAAATCTGACCATTTTCTTCAGCATTTGGAGTGGTGGTCCTTCTCTGTTGATGTTTGATGGCTTCAGCACAATATTCTTAACCTCACCACTCTTCCCATTAGTTTTGTCATGATCACCAGCGATCATACTCCCAAGATCGCTGGATCTCACACACATTCACCTGGACTACAACTTATGAACTACATATTCAGTCATGCCACACATACACACCTGCTCCTAGTCTCCACTGATTAGAATCCCACAGCTGATGCAGCTTCTGGACTGATTACACACACTACTTTATAGTGTGATAGACAGTTCCTGAAACACCATCACCTGAGCCACCAGAATGGTCACTGCCACCTGAGTTGCCAGAGCTGCTGCCACCACCAGAGCTGTTACTGCCAGAGCTGCCAGATCCTCCAGAGCTGCCAGATCCTCAGTCACTGCCAGAGCTGCTAGATCCTCCAGAACTGCCAGATCCTCAGTCACTGCCAGAGCTGCCAGAGCCACTGCCGCCAGTACTGCCAGAGCCGCTACCACTGCCGCCAAAGTCACTGCTGCCAGAGCTGCCAGAGCGACTGCCGCCAGTACTGCCAGAATGGCCGCCACCACCGCCTGAGTTTTCTGAATGGCCGATGCCACCTGAGCTTCCTGAATGGCCGCCGCCGCATGAGCTTCCTGATTGGCGGGTACCAGATCCCCTTGAGTCCCACGAATCCCAGTGCCATGAAAGGCCCGAGCCACTGCGTGAGTCCCACGAAAAGGCCAGAGCTGCAGTCTGAGTTCCACGAATGGCTGCCAAGGCCGCAGGACTTCACAGAGCTGCCAAAGCCATGTGATCCATCAGGTCCTTATGACCGGCCGATGCCTGCTGAACCTAAGCCCCCAGACATACCGCAGCTCCACTCTCCAGGCCGTCTACAGCTCCTTGCTCCAGGCCCTCCGCAGCTCCACGCCCCAGGCCCTCCGCAGCTCCACGCCCCAGGCCCTCCGCAGCTCCACGCCCCAGGCCCTCCGCAGCTCCACGCCCCAGGCCCTCCGCAGCTCCACGCCCCAGGCCCTCCGCAGCTCCACGCCCCAGGCCCTGCGCAGCTCCACGCCCCAGGCCCTGCGCAGCTCCATGCTCCAGGCCCTCCGCAGCTCCACGCCCTAGGCCCTCCGCAGCTCCACGCCCTAGGCCCTCCGCAGCTCCACGCCCCAGGCCCTCCGCAGCTCCACACCCCAGGCCCTCCGCAGCTCCACGCTCCAGGCTCACCGCAGCTCCATGCCCCAGGTACACCTCCGCTGCATGGTCCTGGCCCTCCATCCCTCCCCCTGTTCCGCCTCCGCTCCACCTCCTGCCTGATCAGTATTAGGAGTGTCTGGAAGCCACTCTTTAGAGGGGGGGCTCTGTCACGATCACCAGCGATCATACTCCCAAGATCACTGGATCTCACACACATTCACCTGGACTACAACTTACGGACTACATATTCAGTCATGCCACACACACACACCTGCTCCAAGTCTCCACTGATTAGACTCCCACAGCTGATGCAGCTTCTGGACTGATTACACACACTACTTTAACAGCACACACACTCACTTCCTTGCCAAGTCTTGTTTACCTGTAAAGTGACAATTCAACGTGGTTTCCTTAGTCTTGTTTTGACCTTTGCCAAGTTTGTCCCTGTTCACTGCCTGCCTTCTGACTTCTCGCCTGTTACAGTGACTACGATTCTGGATTTGCCTTTATTCATCTGTTTGCACCTGTGTTGACCCTTGCTTGCCTGACTATCGAATAAACCTGCACTTGGATCCTAACGTTGTCTCTGTCACTCCAACTGTTAAAAGTTTGCAATATGAGGGAATGGAAAAAAAAGAAAGCTCCGCCCCCATACTCAATATTCTGCTAGATCAACATACTGAAATAAAAGTCTCTGCAACTACTGTTCATGTGGTCTTTAAAATGGCAGATTCACTGATCAGTGCCTTGAGATGCAGCCTACAGTATGCCTTTACAGCTCGTGCCTCGGTTACTCTGGCAACAATAAACAAAACTTTTGAATGTGTTTTAAAGCTTTGTCATTCGAAACAGAGGTACTTACTATTAAATCGGCTTTGGGTTAAAATCCTTGCAAAAGGTTTTATGAAAGATCAGACACAACCCCTGCACACAGAAAGCTGACATATGGCAAATTATGTAAATATTAGGATGCTACATCTTATTGTAACATGGTGCATTTTCTTTATTAGCTCACTTTATTTAGGGCATATGTGCTGATCAAGACTGATCTCCTGAGGAAACATAACTGTTTTGTCAGTTTAGTGGCTAATTTTTATGAAGTTCAGTCAAAATTTATGATTTTTTTAAAGGAGTCGTGGCACCAAATCTCACCCCTAAAACTAACCAATACCAATCTTGGATTGACAACAAAAGAATTGTTCTGAGATCACGTGAATGAAATCCTGGAGCATAAACAGATGCACTCTGACAAAATAAGATGAGAGTTTAATGTACACTGTAAAACCCAAAAAGTTACGCTAACTCAAACCGTTTAAGGAACCCAGCTGCAACAAACCATTTAAGTTAAAAAACTAATCCTAATGAGTATTGTGAACTTAATCCATTTGAGTAAATGGAGCTATTTGTTAACAGTAAAACCCAATAAATGAAGAGAACTCAAACCAACTGAGTACTGTAAAACCCAATAAGTTAAGCCAACTCAAACCGTTTGACGAAACTGATTGCAACAAACCATTTAAGTTCAAAAACTAATCCTAATGAGTACTGGAAACTTATTCCATTTAAGTTAAAGTAATGAGGTATTTAATTAACTCATTAACCTAAACGCTGAGTTCAAAACTCTTTTCAAATGAGTAGAATTAACTTTCAGTCAATTTTGAGTTAACTACACTCATATTATTTGATAAAGTTGTGGGGTTTTACAGTGTAGCTGCGTGCTACAAACTTTGGTCTTTCCGAAATATTGCCTTGTAACATGAACTGAATCAACAAGTATAACAGTTTTAACTCATTTGTTGGAAAAAATCAACATACTTGTGTAAAAATGTCCTTTTCTTCTTCTAGTCTGCAATCAAAAGCTCAAAGGTAATGTCAGAGGCACACAAAGAAAATATGCATGTTCTCATAATGAAATTGTGTCTGGGAGTGCAAACTGTTGGGGAAGAAGTCACATGTGTATTATTGTATTACATCTGTGAAACAGTATCTCTTGAAGATATACAGTACTTACGCAACTCAACCAGTCCTCTTCCCATCAGGAGGCAATAACGAATATGTTATATTGTGGAGTGTACATTCCAGAATAAAAACATAAAGATTACAATGTAGTCATTTGAGGAAGTCCTGAAACAGTGCTGATATCCACAATAACTCCCTCTAGACTGTATGCTTTGTAAATTTGCTTTTCATGCTCAAACTGCAACATTAGGAAATAATGAAAATGTAAAAGCATAACAGGACATGTTTAAACCCACATGCTTTTGATGTAACTCAAGATTTTAGACCTCTCAGTTGTATCCAGAAGATTTTAAAAAATGTATCATTTGTGCATACTCTATTGAGCTGACATTCACTTCACTGGAATACAAACCTTTTTTAATCAGCTACTTTTAGTTGCTTAAATACATTTCATATGTAGCTGGATCCATAAATAGGCTAGCAACTTCCTCAGCTACACACTGTGTATCCTGTATACTGTATTTCAATAGTCATTCGTGTTATCAATGTGGTCACATCACCACAGCACCGGTGTGCAATATTTTCTACACTGTAAAACCCAAAAAGTTAAGGTAACTCAAACCGCTTGAGGAAACCCGATTGCAACATTTAAGTTCAAAAACTAATCCTAATGAGTACTGTGAACTTAATCCATTTGAGTAAATGAAGCAATTTGAGCACAGTAAAACCCAGTAAATGAAGAGAACTCAAACCAACTGAGTACTGTTAAACCCAATAAGTTAAAGCAACAAACCATTTGAGGAACCCGATAGCAACAAACCATTTGAGCTCAAAAACTAATCTATATGAGTACTGTGAACTTATTCCATTTAAGTTAAAGTAATGAGGTATTTAATTAACTCATTACCTTCAACACTGAGTTCAAAACTCTTTTCAAATGAGTACAATTAACTTTCGGTAAATTTTGAGTTAACTACACTCATTTCATTTGATAAAGTTGACTGTTGGGTTTTACAGTGTAATAATTGAACCGATCAGTGTTAATTAACACAATGTTTGGAAATTGCTTTTTAAGACATCTGTCAATTTTTTTTTGTCCTCAAACTGCTCCAGTAGTTTCTTACACATGTCATCCAAAGGCTTTTGACTATTGTGGCTGTGAAATAGTGTAAATGAAATCACTCAGTGTTGTGATAAGGAACTGTAATGTGGTCAAAACCTGCCTGGCTGAAACAATTCTTGCTGTGTTTATCTAAAAAAATTGCACACCTTCCTTAGAATGTTCATCGGCCAATTAGAATACATCATAGAAAAGTCCCCTACACTGATAGAAAAAATGGTACAATGTTGTACCAAAAAAGGTACAAGCCCTTGTCACTGGGGCAGTCCCTTTTTATGGAACAGAATTGTACCTTAAGACAAAGAAACAAATTTGTACCATTTCAGTTTGTACCTTTAAGGACATGATCTGTACCATGGGAAACCAAAATGTACCTTTGGTTTTTAAAACCTGCAGATACAATATTGTACATTCCTCCACTACAGTGACTTTGTGCCTTAACAGTGTCAAATGTGTTCTTTAAGAACTATTAAAGGCATTCTGCTATATTCAAAATGCGTCAATTTGTTTTCATTAAATATAAATCATCAAATACATTTATTAAACTGTGTTTTTAAAAAGTTTATTTTTGTGTAAATGCACCTTTTCCATTTACAATAAAGAATAAAAATTACTTTAACATAAATCAAAAGATAAATTTTTTTCTAAACATTTCACAACACTTTTCACAAAATGTTACAGAAATATATTCTCCCATCTACAATATAAAACATTTGTATTCTCCAATGTTCACACAATACCGTTGTAATCACTTACAAGTTTATTTAATTGACTTCATTTTAAAATAGAAATAGAATTATGCAAAATATTGTAATGAAATATGCACAATGTTTGATTAGTTTTACAACACTAAAATGTCTGCATGAACACTGCATGTGCAGGACTTTTGCCAGCTCACGTGTGTATTGGAAAGCAAACGCCAAATGATGTGGATAAATGAAAATGTACGTATCAGAAAATGGTTATTAAATATTTATTAAAAATGCCTTAAATGTTTAGTTTACATAGAACTTAAGAACTTTAGTTTTATAGAACTTATTAATTAATGTTTGGCTCCAGATTTTCATCTTTCTTCAAAATATCTTCTTTTGTGTTCAACGAAAATGTAGTTACATAATTTACAGATCAACCCTACAAGATATAAAACTAGGCAGTGGGTGTGAAAATAAAATAAAAATTATATAAAATAATATAAATTCTACAAATGCATTTATTCTGTATTTATATTATTACCGGATACGTGGCTTATTTACGAGGCTATTTTTCTAAATGTGACTCAATTCACTGCCTTTATAAAAACATTGTTTCTAGTTTTTCTGAAAATCAAAGAGCTGCATAAATGCTTAAAATGGAAAAAATAATCAGGCAGACCTATATTAATTTTGTATTTGAAAGCCAGTACATCTTTTGACTAGAGCCTAACGTGTAAACTTGTAGTCACTCGATCTGTTCACATCAGGACCTGCGGCCCTCAAAAGGGGACAGACAGCGCTCCCTGCTGCACATCCTGAACACATCTGCATATGAAGGATATCACATAAAGTGCACCTATACAAAGGTGTTATTTTGGCTCATCAAAACGTTCTGCTGAGAGCCCTCATAAGTGCACATTGTTCTTTGATAGCTACTGTTCTGGCACTGTTTCTAAATTAGGATAATATTTCATGGGATAAATAAATTCTTTTACTAGCTTATTTACAGTTGAGGGCAAAATTATTAGCTTACCTGTGATATATATATATATATATATATATATATATATATATATATATATATATATATATATATATATATATATATATATATATATATATATATATTCTTTAATATATTTTCCAAGTGCTGCTAAGAAATAAAAGTTTTTTTCAACACATTTTCCAACACTGTTAACATTTTCCTGTAGAATCTACAGTAACTTACAGGCAGCAGATCACCAGTACTGTACTGTAAATCAGTTACAGCAAAAATACTGTATAACGCCATTTATTTTGCTGTGTATGTATTTACAGAATTGTATGTATATCTTCACTGTAAAATATACAGTAATTTCTTGCTATGAGGCGATCGTGCTACCCACTGTGCCACCATGAAACTAGTACACCCAAATTTATATATTATAGAAAAATATTAAATACAGATTTTAAAAAGAGGAAAAATCAAGAGAAGCAAAAAAAGTAAAAAAATTAGTTGAGATTTTGTAGGTTGTAATTTTGTTTTGCCATATTTTGCTTGAAGTTAATTGTATTATCTTTTAATTTCTAATGACTAAAATGTTATTTTAATAAATATATCTGTTTAATAAATTTGTTTTGTTTAAATGCATCAAAATACATTGCCTATAATTACTAAGAAGGGCATCATGGTGACGCAGTGGGTATCACAATCGCCTCACAGCAAGAAGATCGCTGGTTTGAGACTCGACTGAGTCAGTTGGCATTTCTGTCTGGAGTTTGCATGTTCTCCCTGTGTTCGCATGGATTTCCTCCTGGTGCTCCGGTTTCCCCCACAGTCCAAACACATGCGCAATAGGGGAACTGAATTAACTAAATTGACCGTAGTGTATGTGTGTGAATGAGTGTGTATGGGTGTATCCCAGTGATGGGTTGCAGTTGGAAGGGAATCTGCTACGTAAAACATATGCTGGATAAGTTGGCGGTTCATTCTGCTGTGGCTACTCCAAATTAATAAAGGGACTAAGCTGAAAAGAAAATGAAATGAAATATTTCTGAGAAATGGAGAAAAATATTCATTTTCAAATTGGGGTGTACTCAATTATGCTGAGCACTATAGACATGCATGCATACTGGGCTAATTACATTGACCATAAATGTCTTTCTCTCTTTCTTTATTCTTTTTTTTATTATTAAAACTGCATTTATTTCAGACAAAGAAAAAGAAATAAGACTTTCTCCTGAGAAAAAAAAATATTTTAGGAAATACTGAGAAAATGCCCCTGCCTTGGTGAGGTAAAATTATTTTGCCTTCGCACATTTTAAAGGCAAATTTGGAAACGACAAAGCTGAGTAACTCATTACTTGTCTCTTTTGAGTGGATTCTATATATATAATTTTTATCTTTTTTAATTAAAACTAAAATAAAGTATTATTTTATATGTATTCACACATAAAAAGCAAACATGGTTGCTCAGTGATTGTCCTGTAGTTTTTACTATGGCTGTAGTGCTAAGGTGACCCATACTTTTTCTTCTCATATTAAGAAAGATGAAACTGAGGCTAACTGTTTTCCCTCACTAAAGGAAAAGCACACAGCTTCTTAAACGGTCACCAGCAGATAGCTTGCGAGCTATACAGTGGAAGAACAGTCATGCATTTATCAAACCTGTGCTGAAGCTGCACACATTCAGACAGCAGGCTTTTCATATCAGTAGCTTATTCATTGTGAGTAGCCTACATTTGTCGAATGTTCGCTTTTTCTTTTGTATTTTATATTCTTTATATGGCTTGTTTTGTATATATTATAACGTTTGCTACTATCAGTTTTTCTAGCAGAGTAAAGACAGTAAAATGTGTGTTTCACATCTCTTTGAGAGTCAGTGAGTAATTTGCATTATGCAAATATCCTGTATCCAGTTGCTTTCTCACTAGATGGCGCTGCCAGTCTTGCTCTTCAACTTATTCAATAGTGAACTTGTTTGCTATATGTCTTACATGTACTGACATTGTGGAGGTATATTAAAGCTAACTATTTTTTGGTTTTATATCTGAAATGTAAAATTAAACTTAAAATTTTATTTTACTCTAATTTTTATTTGGATGTCTTGTTAGAATTGTATAATTTTTGTTGTTTCTAATATATATATAAAAAAAATCTGTGACAGTTTGGCCAGGTAGGACAGTTTGAACTAATTACAAGAGTAAAGAAATGTACAGCAGTACACGGCTTCACATTTTTACATAGAAAATCTATTTCTATAGGCCTGACAAAACATCAGTAAACAGACTTTTTATCCTTCTCAAACCATGTGAAAAAATTAAAGATAAATAAATGAACTTCTGAACTCTGAGCTTTTACAATATGCCTGCTTTATATCATATTAGATAGATAGATAGATAGATAGATAGATAGATAGATAGATAGATAGATAGATAGATAGATAGATAGATAGATAGATAGATAGATAGATAGATAGATAGATAGATAGATAGATAGATAGATAGATAGATAGATAGATTCGTTCTAAACACTTGATAGACTTTGAACTATTGCTTAACCCTGGAAAACAAAACAAACACAAACAGACAAAAACAAACAAACAAAAAGGTTTTGTTTTTTTCCAGTCCCTGGACAACACGAAGAAAAATAAATTCAAATCACATGAAATCTCATGTCACATGAAAACCCTTGATTTCACCGATACTCGAAGCACAAGGGCTTGTATGGCCTACACCCAGTTTCTGCGCTTTGTGTCTTGAGATCAGGTGAAATGGGAAATTAGCTATGATCGGCCGTCATGTAGAGCGGATCAGCTGATCGCGAATCAGGCTGGGCGGCTGGGCGGGGCGATTAATGGGTGTGGGCGGGGCTTCACGCTCCTCAACAGCCCGTGTGCTTGAAGCAAAACTAGTCTGAAAACAAGACGTGCAACAAGTGACTTTGAGCAAGTGAGAGATGGAGCTTTCGCTTTGTGTCACAGCTGTTTACAGAGCTTGACCAACAAACAAACGCATATTGGGGATAAACAACAAACAGCGGTAAGAGCTGCTTTTTTGTGTTTATGGTTTTTATTTACGAAAAGGTGTGGGGGTCTCCGCTACTCTTGGAGCAGCTTGGTAGTAGGTACGCTGAAGTTTAAAAAAACACTGAGAAAGTTACCAAAACTTTAATGAGTACACACTCGGGTATTTCCATGTACAGTATGGTAAATACAGGATATTAAAACTGCTCATGCAACGCTTGGAGCATCTTTTGGTACAGTCAGTGTTTGTGTGAAATTTAACCATGTTTTTTTTCGTAGTAAAAGTATAGTAACCATGTTTTTGGCGCTTTGACTTACATTTGTTTAACCACAGTTTTTCTAAAATTACCATGGTAAAACTATGGTTAGATTGCAAAACCATAGTTAATTTGTGGCCACCATGGTCCATTATGGTACCCCAAATTAACCATGGTTTTGCAACACCATCTATAGTTTTACCACAGCAGTAAAGCTGTACAAATTTAAGTAAATGTGCCGAAAACATAGCTACTACAATTTTGCTAACTGTGTGTTCATTTTGTTCAATTGTTTGCATAATTTCCAAAGTAAATGGTCATGTTATGCAATATGATCAGATCTACCATACTGTGCAGAAAACCATAATATGACTTAATTCTGTTGAAACTGTCTTAGTAAAAGCAAAGTTCACTGTAGTTGATGACTGAGTTACTCATGTTATCCCTATTGACAGAGTTATAGTGTTTACTCAGTCATCTTGAGAATGATTATCAGTAAACCTTTTTGTTGAACATTTTCTTTTTTTTTTTTTTCTTTTTTCTTCTTTATTATTATTATTATTATTGGTATTGGAGTTCTAACCTTGTTTTTGGTCTGAATTAGTCATAGAGTTTACAAATAGGTAGTCTGAGTACTACAATTGTACCAGGAAACTCCTTGGAAAAGTTAGAATGCAGGTGGAGGCCATGCTGCAAGAGTTTGCACAGCCCGTGTTTACTTCCCCGTCAGAGCTACATGTTTCCAGTTGGCACAATGAGAGGAAGGGAGCTACATTAACACCATTGAGTCCCTCTGCACATAGTACATGTGATACAGTGACTGAATAAGGCTATTGTGTCATATCCCTTTTTCTGCACCAAAGCTCTGTTCCTTGTGGATAAAGGGGCTTGCCGCTTTTTAACTTGCTCTTATTGTTCTTTCTCATCCCCCTTTGTGGGGCTGGAAAGTTTGAGGTTTTTTTTGCTCTCTTGAGTGTGGCAGCCAATGAGAGGGATTTTTCCTTTAGATTCTTGCTTTATTACCGGTGTTCATTTTGTGTTTTTGTTGTCCTATTTGGCCTCAAGACGAGCCTTCCAATCGTATGCTTTCCTTAGTGTCACCTTCATTCTTCATTGGGGAGATTCTTTACATGCCCATTGAAAATGAACCGATTTGTCTTTGTTTTCCTTATTGTTAAGCCCTCGGGGATCTCACAGGTTGCATGCACTGTAATACATCGCATACTATGATCATGCCATTTGCCATTGCAATAAAAGACATCAATATGACTCATGCAATCTTTTGTTGGTTTGAGGTGTAAGGATGTTATCAGTGGGGTCCAGAGGAAGCTGATAATAGCCTGTTGCATGGCGTGAAGCCTGTACTGAGGTGATATTTTTTCAGCTTTGTGTTTTGCCATTCTTTAGACACAATGCTGTTGCTCATTTTGTATGTCATTAAAGTTCTTTGGAATGAATTGAGGCGTGATGACACTGACAAACACGTATATGAGTGCAGCTACAGTTTTTTTGAGGGTGTACTCGAAGAACCAAATTGCATGAAACGGCTTTGACACTGCACTTTATTTACTTTAGGGGTAGGCGATATGACAAAAAACTCATATTACAATATAATTCATCTCATGTCCTCATAATGATTAATATCACTATACAGTACCATTTCTGAAAATTCAGTAGGGCTGCATGATTCTAACTAAAATGAGATTTTTTTTTTTTTGCTTAAAAAGATGAGATCATGATTTTCTCATAATTCTGTAGATGTAAAATAAAGGTTAATATGAGTAGCCTATTATAATTGTTATTTCTCAAACATATAGTAAGATAAGCAATAATAATATTAGGCCTATATGTAGGTCCATTGTTGGTTAAAATGCTAAATTTTGCATAGAATTGGAATGGTGAACTTGAATAGACCTTAAATATGTCCTTGTCGTTAATCCACAGTAAAGTAAAGACATCAGTATACAACTATTCATAATTCTGAAGCTGAATTATTATGACATTTGCTTGCAATCTGTCATTGACAACATTATTAGGCCATTTTTTCATTGGTGAAACAAGAGATTGTCATTATCAGATTCCCTCTTGCATTATATTGAACATAAGCTAGAGTAGTTATACTGACACTGTTAATTGTTTTAAACATGCACAACACTCTGTGTTCACTTTGAAAGAAAAAACATATCAAATGCTTATCGTAATCATAACTCTAAAATGTGAAATGATCATTTTAATGTACATGAAGAAAGAAATGACATTTTGGGGTGAATTATACCCTATAAATACAGTTTGTGACGCTTTCAACACCATTTAGAGGTGTCCACATTGCTGAGCAATGTATATAAAGCAATGTGAAGACTTGTGCACCTGCCTTTCTCTCCTGAACTTGAAAATATAATTGGCTGCATCTTAGAGATGCTAGATTAAGATCCTGTAAGGAGTCGAATTAAGATCTCAATCACTTTTCAATTAATCGTGCAGCCCTATATATATATATATATATATATATATATATATATATATATATATATATATATATATATATATATATATATATATATATATATATAAGAGACCACATGTAAGAGACTATTTCTTTTATTACATTTAAGTATATACTCAAATGTACTCATTCATACTGTATGTGATCATATTTCACCCTTTATTTAGAACTTCATGGCAAATGTTTGATTAAGAAGAATGTAGGAATATAAAGTATTAATAAAATGTAAAACACTGTTCAAAAACAAATAATTACAGGTGTAACATAAAAATAAAAAAACACATTTAAATAAAATGCAGTGTAAAACATTGTACTTTCAAGACTGATGAGATCCCAGTGATTGAGATTTTATAAATCTGTTAATCATGTTTTTTCTGCATCCGTGCAATAGCTTGTAATATTTTGCTCATAAATTATGAAAAATTATTAGTGTAAACAATATAAATAATGAATATAAAATCTGTCATCTTCTCTTTTTCTCTCTGCTTATCTTTTTAACACAGCCCTCATACTGCACAGTGACACCATTGCCTTTTTTCCAAGTGTTTGTTTTTGTTTGGATACAACCCACAGTTAGCTTTAGTCAGCAATTATAATGCGCTTGAGGTTATAAAGTCTGGGACCAGGCTGAAACTGCAGTTACTTAACTTTTTGCATGCTTCCCATGCTCTTGTTAAGTAAGTTGTAATTGCACTGTTTGTAAAGGTGTCAGAAACTCCAAGTCACCATTTCATCAGTTTTTCTATCCCAAATTCACTGAAATAACAACAAGGATTGTGGCACGTGCCAAGTCCATCTTTGCTTTAGTATAAATTCCAAAGCCTTAGCAATGTATCAGTTTAAAATTGTTTTTTCTCCTAGATTTTTTTTCAAACATGATTTGTGTGTTTACTTTGAGTTTAGCTGGAGGTCTAAAAAGCCTGGCCACACAAATTTAGCAGAATGACTATTCAGGTCTGAAAACGGTAACAAACTGTGTAGTGTATGTAATCAAATTGTCTGACAGTATCATTATGGCATTTTAGAAATGCAAAGATGCTGTAAACTACTTGTGTAATAATGAGATTATGGCTTTGTTTGCATAGGTGAGCCTTATCCAGACAGAGGGATTTGGTTGTTTCAGTGTTCCTGATGGAGTCGTACAGAGTTGGTGGCATGCCAAACACTGGAATATCACAAGCCTATGCACAGCCTTCCCGTTCAAGGGGCCAAAGCAATGGTACCTATGGCCTCAGTATCAGAGTTCAAGGCATAGATGGACACCCCTATGTGGTCCTCAATAACCAGGAGAGAGGGCCAAACCCATATGCAGTCCCTCAAAACAATAATGGATATGCTGATTCTGAAAGCCCATTTAATTACGATGAATATGATTTCAAAGAGGCCAGAAAGGATCTATGTGATGGTCCATATATGGATTTTATGTCACAAAAGGTCTATGGAGGTCCTCACAATGGAAGTTCAGATCCTAAAAAGCAATCCAGTCTTTTAAACTTCCAAAAGCATCCAGAGCTTCTCAAGCCATATGATCCTGAGAGCAATACTCTTGCCAGCTTTCAAAGTTTACCTGAAGTTGAAATTCGAAACCCCTACCCGGGACCCCAACCCAGAACCAATTCCCCAGTTGTTAGCCAAGCCAGATCCTCCAGCCTAGTTCCAGAACCATTTTTACCAGATGACAGGGGACATGCCCAACCTCAAGTTCGTCCCCAGACACTCCCGTTCGATAGCCGTCCTCAAAGAGGTCCAACCAAAGACCAAGTTCAGACCCAGCCTCAGGTCAAACCCCAGGTTCAAGCACAGTCTCAGGTTAAGGCACCTTTCAAGAATCCAGTGCCCTACCAGACTCAGTCGCAGCCCTCAAAACGCCTTCCAGTTCCTCAGCCATCTACAATAGCCAGCAAGCCCAGTGACCAGACCAGGGCTTCATCTAGACCTCCCAGCTCAGTGAGTAGTGCCAACTCCAGTCTGGAGCGAAGCCGTCGTGAGCCGGATGTGCTGCCCTTACGTCGTTTTGACTCCAGTGGCCCGGTGCTACAGACTTCTTCCTCCAGAAACTCCTCTGTGGGCTCCACCACACCAACCAAGGAAGACCAATTGGAGCAGCTTTATTCAGAGAGTATCAACCGCCATGAGAACCGGCGTTACATCCCTTTCCTGCCTGGCACAGGGCGGGACATTGATACTGGTTCCATCCCTGGTGTGGATGAACTTATCAAGAAGTTTGACAGCAAAGAGACTCAGCAACGCAGGGGACGGTCAGGGCGGAGGAATCGACTGAACCCAGAAGACCGCAAGCGTTCCCGTAGTGTTGACAGTGCCTTACCATTTAGTCTTGACGGTGACTCTGACTACTTGGATGAAGTTTCCCGAAATAGAGGCAGGTCCACCGAGCATCTGCTTCGCCCATCACTGCTCCTGCAGAAGGGCGGTGGAGTGAAGAGCTCCCCTGTGTCACCAACTTCCACTACTGGTCCAAGGATTAGCCTAAGAAACACAACACAAGTGAAAAGTGCTCCAGGCTCACCACAGGGGACAGTTTCTAACTCTTCAGCTGCTATTTTGGGGTACAAGAATCCAGAAAGTCGTCCTTCTGTGACACCTGTAGAGAACAAGAATGAAGAGGCCAAACCATCACAGAGTGTAAAGTGCTTTTCAAGTGTGACAACAGGATCGATTTCTCGTCGTTCTGTCATCGGTAAAACGTCAAGTACTGAAGTGGATGCTCAGGTATGAACAGACAAGTTCTGTCTTTGCTTTTACAATATATGCACACTATTACTGAGAAATGTATATTTATGCACTGATGTTTGAACACTCCTTTTCTTTCTTTCTTTCTTTCTCTCTTTCTTTCTTTCTTTCTTTCTTTCTGTCTGCTGTCTGTCTGTCTGTAGGTGACACCTGATCTTCTAAAAGGTCAACAAGAGCTTTCACAACAAACAAATGAAGAGACTGCCAAGCAGATATTATTCAGTTACCTCAAAGATGGGTGAGCGCACTTTACATATCACTTTGTATGAGTTTGTTAAACATAATATCAACAAACAGATCTTTTGTTCAGAGCGATTACTAAACAGGAGGGATGTCCTCGATCTGATCCAAGCCAATTTAAAATTAGTACCTCCTGATAATGAGTCTTGTACTTGTATATCTTAGTGCTGTTGCAGTATGTCAAAGTTATTAAAATAAGTATTTAGGGAATCATATGTATGCATGGGCTTAAAAAAATAATAATGTATACTCTACCTGAAAAAAGTTTTGTCATCGATCCCAGTTGTAAGAGCAACAAATAATAACTTGACTTCTAGTTGATCATTTGGAAAAGGGGCACAAGGTAGATTTTTCCGAAGAACCATCTGTTGAACTGCATCCCAATCATCACAAATACTGCAGAAGACCGACTGGAACCCGCATGGAACCAAGATTCTCAAAGAAATCAGTTTGGTGAAGGAAAAATCATGGATTGGGGTTACATTTCAATATAGGAGCGTACGAGAGATCTGTGTGGATGGCAAAATCAACAGCCTGAGGAATCAAGACATTTGTGCTGCCCATTACATTACAAACCACAGTAGAGGGCAAATTCTCATACTTTAGCCTCCACATCAAAGTTCAAAATAATTAAAAATCAAGGCATGATCATATTTTATTTTGGTAAAATAAGCGTAATCTAGAGGCCTTTGCCTTTCATATAAGCCATTTCTCATACCAAATGATCAAATAGAAGTCAACTTATTATTTGTTGTTTCTAAAACTTGAAAGGATGGCAAGACTTTTGTCAGGCAGTGTAAATAGACCAATATCATTAAGTGATCCATTCATTCATTCATTCATTCATTCATTCATTCATTCATTCATTCATTCATTCATTCATTCATTTTCTTTTCGGCTTAGTCCCTTTATTAATCTGGGGTCGCCACAGAGGAATGAAGCGCCAACTTATCCAGCATATGTTTTACGCAGCGGATGCTCTTTCAGCTGCAACCCATCTCTGGGAAACATCCATACACACTCGTTCACACACGTACACTACGGAAAATTTAACCTTCCCATTTCACCTGTACCGCATGTCTTTGGACTGTGGGGGAAACCGGAGCACCCGAAGGAAAGCCACGCGAATGCAGGGAGAACATGCAAACTCCACACAGAAACGTCAAATGACCCAGCTGGGGCTCGAACCAGCGACCTTCTTGCTGTGAGGCGACAGCACCACCTACTGCGCCACTGCACCACCTCATTAAGTGATATTTTTTATTATTATATTTCATATTAGTATTATAATAATAGTTTAGTATCATATTATAATGAAAAATGATAGGTATCTGTTTATACTTATAAGTATAAATGTGCACAGTTCTGAATATGGATCTATGCTCAATATGTTTGTTAAACAAGGGGAATAATTGCTTGATTACCCCCTGACACCTTATAATATAAACATCAACATATCATGAATTGTTTATTTAAAAGTCTTAAATATATTTTACCAAAATGCCCAACGTTAATCCTGCTTTGGTCTGCAAGACTGTTGTTTTTTACTTTAATGCCAAGTTATACCAATGGCAGTTTTGGGTTGTTTTCTACCCAAAAAGTTAAAATGTTTCTCAGAAAGAAGTTTTTTCTTTGAATTTAAGGTGGTTTCCACATAGTCTGACATATATTGATAACATTACAAGAATTTCACCTCCCTTACATTTTTTATTTTCCTTTGTGTACAGTATCGTAAAACCTCAACTCCCACATTTCTATTTCACCTAAAAAACTCCTCTAAAACTCCTGTAACCTCTCGCAGCAATCCAAACTGTAAGTCATATTTGGCCTGATAACCTTTTCAAAAAATAGAAAAAGAAGTGTTGTAGATGTTGCAGACCACTAAAAAATGATTTGAGCCCATTGCCAAAAAATTCAGTTTCTCTCCAAGAACAAAATATCCACCCAAAGCAGAGCTGTTTCCTGCCTTGGTTTAATCCTGCTTGATCACTGCACAGCTTCAAACACATGCTGTAGGTGCCCGACTGCTCTAGTGAGTAGCTGAAACCTGCCCTCCCTCAACTCCATATTCTTGAAGTCCCGCCCTCTCTGCATTCCTCATATGGAGGGAGGTGAGGCCAGCGGATTATACGCCAGTGTCTGTGAGATCTAGGATCAGATATCTGATGGTCAATGGCAAGCTTTATTAACCAGCTCTGGAGACAAAAATCTTCCAGAGGTAGTGGTTTATTACCATTTAACGGCACGTACCATAGATGCACCAAGTTCATTATCGTCTTCAGCAGTGTTTTGGATTGACACGTCCATCAGCAACTTGCGTCATGAAACCGTTAATAACAGTCTGCCCTGTGGGAGGTGTGCATATGTTTGAAAGAGAGGCGGTGCTGGTCTTTTGGTTTCTCCTGTAATTGTGAATGCTGCATATGCATGGCTGTAACCCAATGTTCTGTGCTTTTCCCTGATGCATCACTTGAGTGCCCTGGGAACATGCGGGCATCCCACGTCCGTGTTCAGACACACATTTCCAAACATGTGACTTGTTACAAGACGGCAGCAATTAGGGTGGGCAGGTCATAAGGTGACACTTCAAAGCTTGAGCACTCCGTACTCTCCACACAGGCAGAGAGCCAGACTGATTTTTTTTTTTCTGAGAAATGTCAGGGATTATATTCTGATCCAGTCTGGATTCACACACACTCGCACAAACACACACATTTTGGCTGAGGGAAAAAGAATGCATCCAAATAAATGCTGAGCACTTGCTTTCTTGTTTTGCAGGAGCAATGATAATGACGACACAACCAAGAGGAAGGTCAACCTGGTGTTTGAAAAAATCCAGACCTTGAAGTCACGGGCTGCTGGGAACGTGCAAAGCGACAACAAAGTGAGCCGTTGTTGTGGCATTGTAATTGGGTTCAACAAACAGCTAAGACCGTGAGCCTCTTATGAGAGAGACTTAGTCTATCTCTTGGAGAAAGTATAAAGGCTGGCTGAGGTTATTTATTCTGCATAGGCAGAGCTAGTGTTTTAACATAAGTGACCAAAATAACACCATATAGCTATGCTTTGATTTCTTTTATATTAAATTATTATTGTAACACTTTATTTTGATGGTCTATTTGAGTATTAGTAGACTGTCCGCTTACTCTCCTTCAACAGACATTTAACTGACTATAAGAAACTTTGCAAGTACATGTCAATTTACACTAACCCCGACCTAACAGTCTACTTATAATCTAATGAGAATTAGTTGGCATGTAATTTAAATTCAACAAACGGATTATCAAAATAAAGTGTGACCTTAATATTGTTTTATTACTGTTTATTTATTACTATTACTGTTTTATTATTTTATCTTGGACACATTTTATTTTTAAAAAATTCATTAGTTGTTGTATTTACTAGCATGAACTAAGTATGAGCATTTATTAATCACATTTACTAATGCATTATTAAAATCCAAACAACTACTCGTTGAGATTCTCTAACTAACGTTAACTAACATGAACAAATACTGTAATAAATGCATTGTTCATTGTACGTTCATGTTAGTAAATGCATTAACTAACATTAATACAACCTTATTGTAAAGTGCTGCCTTTAATTTTCATGTGATCTATTTTTTAGCACTCACATGTACACAATCTTGAAATATTGTATATAAAAAACTGCATGCAGTGAGTAAGCATTATAAATGATTAGCTTTTGAAATATTATGATTCTGACAGGTTATTATATCTGCTGTTCTTATTCTGCTTGAACGTGAATATTTATACGTGACCATATTTATGACCAGTGCTGAAAAGAGCTCAGTTGGATATAAATGTTTCTCTTTCTCAGTCTCCAGACCTTTCAGCGCAGGCTAAAGCTCTTCAGGAGCAGAAAGCAGAACTGGAAAAAGAAATCGCTGATCTTAAGAAACAGCTTGAGAATGAGAGCAAGGTATCTCTCCCTCTCCGTCTCTCTCTCTCTCTCTCTCTCTCTCTCTCTCTCTCTCTCTCTCTACTAATACCTGTGCTGCTTTAACTTGTCAACTGTACCTTGGACCCTTGCTCTGTCTGTTTAGTCAGTCGGTTAGAAGCTTCCATGTTGACCGAAAATCCCACTCCTATCACCCTTTAAGTTCAATAATCAAATTAACCAATTACTTGGGCCTTAGATCCAAAATAAGACTCCCTGTGTCTCAGACAGACAATTATTTGAAAGGTTTAGTAAGGTTACTGTCAATTCATGTCCTCACTGTCGTTTCTGATTACGTCCCGCCGGCAGAAGCGCAGTGATCTGAGCGAGATGCAGCTGAAGGCGGGAGCAGGAGTGAAGGACTTGAGGAGAGAGCTGGAGCAGAGTCAAGCCGAGTGCAGCAGACTGAGAGACAAGCTGAGTAAAACAGAGGCTGACCTGCGCACTACAGTGGATGAGTAAGACACTGATTCACACAGAACCATTATATGAAATCATTTTCAAAGTTGTCAATAAAATGGCGATTAATGGAATACATTAATACAAGAATACAATTTCAGGCTTGTTTCTTGAAAGTGTCACATACCACTTTTGTGTAATGCGAAACACCCATAAACTCTCACATTCACACACGCACTCATACACTATGACAAAATTTTCATTTATTAATATTCCTTCGGCTTAGTCCCTTATTTATCAGGGATCGCCACAGTGGGTTGAACCGCCAACTATGTTTTACTTAACAGATGCCCTTCCAGCCACAACCCAGTACTGGGAAATACCCATACACTCTCACAATCACACACATACTCATACACTAAAGCCAATTTAGTTTACCCAATTCACCTATAGTGCTTGTGTTTGTATGTTTTCCCTGTGCTGACCCACGTCAACACAGGGAGAACGTACTAACTCCATACATGAATGCCAACTGGCCCAGCTGGGACTCGAACCAGTAACCTTCTTGCTGTGAGGCGACAGTGCTAACTACTGAGCCACCGTTGGATGACTGAGCCATCAAGTTGGAAGATATTGTTTTGCAATAACAGGAGAATAAAATCCACATAAATTACACTAAAGTGTTCCAAAATCCATTATATTTTACTGAATTGTAATACTTCCCAGTGAGCCAAAGTGAGCCAGTATGCATCGCATTTAGATTTTCGCGTCATTTCCATCATCATGTGTTAATTCTCATTTTGAAATACTGATGAGAGATGCAAAGTTTTTCAAAGCTTTGAATCAATTGAACCAAGTGCTTTACTAAATGATTTATTGTTTCGAAGCATTTGATGTGTATAATGGGAGATGGAAATGCATTTGCTGAATAAACTCTGACATAGTGACTACATAGTACAATTTCCTTGTTAAGTGTTGATTACAAGGTTTCCAATACAACAGTCAGCCACTCTACAGTACCAACGTGAATGAAATGCATCTCATTTGCATTTGGGTAAACATGTCATTAGCGGGTTAGCTTAGCAACAAACTAAGCTAACCAGTGGCACTATTCTGTAAATATTTCCATATTCTGTAAAGTATTTTCATTGTAGAAGTTTCAAATGGAAGGCACAGTGGGTAGCACGTTTGCCTCACAGCAAGAAGGTCGCTGGTTCGAGCCTCGTCTGTGTTGAGTTTGCATGTTTAGATTTTTTTTTTTTTTTTAGATTAGATTCAACTTTATTGTCATTACACATGTACAAGTACAAGGCAACGAAATGCAGTTTAGGTCTAACCAGCAGTGCAACAGCAGCAAGTGCAGGATACAGGTATAAGTTATAAAGTGCAGTTATAGAAAAACTATGGTGATATTTACAGATGGATGTACTATCAACATTATATACAGGTTGTATTAGCTATGAACAGAGATTTGCATAAATGAATAAATGAATATATGTACATGTTCTCCCCGTGTTCGCATGGGTTTCCTCCTTGTGCTCCGGTTTCCCCCAGAAGTCCAAAGACATGTGGTATAGGTGAATTGGGTAAGCTAAATTGTCCATAGTGCATGTGTGTGAATGAGTGTGGATGGGTTTTTTTCAGTGATGGGTTGCAGCTGGAAGGGCATCCGCTGTGAAAAACATATGCTGGATAATTTGGCGGTTCATTCCACTGTGGTGACCCCAGATTAATAAAGAGACTAAGCTGAAAAGAAAATGAATGAATGAATGAATGAATGAATGAATGAATGAATGAAATTTCAAATGGGATAATGATAGACATCCCACCTATCCAGAAGGTCAGAGGGGTCAATGCAGTTGGCATGATAGTTGACTTGATGTAAGAAAAAAATAACAAGAGTGAAACCTGTTTGAATGTAGATCCTGCATCATTTTTTCGTGTGTGTGTGTGTGTGTGTGTGTGTGTGTGTGTGTGTGTAGAATAACATTCATTCATTCATTTTTTTTTCGCTTAGACCCTTAAATAATCAGGGGTCGCCACAGTGGAATGAACCGCCAACTTATCCAGCATATGTTTTACGCAATGGATGCAACCCAGTACTGAGAAACACCCATACACCCTCATTCACAGACTCATACACTACAGCCAATTTAGTAAATCCGTTCCCCTATAGCTCACGTGTTTGGACTGTGGGGGAAACCGGAGCACCTGGAGGAAACCCACGCCAACACGGGGAGAACATGCAAACTCCACACAGAAATGCCAGCTGACCCAGCTGGGGCTCGAACCAGCGACCTTCTTGCTGTGAGGCGAATTGCTACCCACTGCGCCACCGTGACACCCTTCAACAAAAATTTAATTATTGTAATTCCGAAAATTCAGTTTACCACTCCTGTTACTCTGTGTTTAAATAAATTCTACATTTGTTTTTCAATATCAGTGTAGAAAAGCTTGCTAAAACCATGGCCTTGCTTCTGCTTTTGAGCCATTTGTGTGTTCTTTGTGAACTTTGTGAACTCTGATGTGAATCCTTCTAACTCTGTGAAAATGTACACTACCGTCAGATATGCAAGATTCTGGGATTTATCTACGGTTGTCAAAATAAGGTGTCAACTGTCCTTTGTGACATCATGATTTGAATTGGCAGGGGTTTTATGGACATGAGCTCAGCAGATTACCAGACATGTCTGCATTGTTTCACTGCAGAATGCAGGTATTCTGACTGTATTTGTGTTTGTTTGTGTATATCAGACTCTACCAGGTGAAAATGGAGAAAGAGCAGTACCAGACTGAGATCCGAGACCTGCAGGACCAGCTCTCAGAGATGCACGATGAGTTGGATAGAGCCAAACAATCTCAAATAGACAGCACAGACAAAGAGGCCATGATGGAGGTAATGTACAGTGAAAAGCATCTCATTTTAAAATGACTAAAACAGTCAGAAACTACATTGTATACTGTAGATCAGAGATGCCCAAAGTTGGCCCATTGTAACCTTTGATTTGACCCACCATACCTGAGAGGAGAGTGAGAATGATGGCATTTCTAATTTGACGTTACCTTAGTTTTTTTTTTTAGCTTCAAAAAAGCAAACTGAAATGAAACGTTTCATTTAAATGTTGTAAATGAATCAGATTTTTAAAAATGTACTGTTACTCGATGGGTAGAGGACTATGCAGAAGTCATCGGCGGGCAAATCAAGGCAAGAACTAGTGTAATTAGTTAATATAAAGCAATGTTTTCTAGTTTAAAAAAATATTATTAAATAAATTAGGAATTTACCAATGGCAACTATATTTACCTTCGGCCCACTAGCCTCAATCAAGAATAGTTTTTGGCCATTTATTAGAAAAAGTTTGGGCACCCCTGCTGTAGTTACACTTTCAGTAAACCGTTTGTATTTTTCCATTACAGTTGATCAAATGTGACAGTCTATTCATTCCTTGCAAAAGATTTCTGTATCAGTGCTGTTATTTTGAATGGTCATCTAAGAACCTTAATAATGTGTCATACTAATGTGTCATACGATTTCCAAAAAACATTAAGTGCTACTTAAGTGCAATTATTGTAAACATTAAAAACCATAAATGTTGAGCACCAAATCAGCCTATTAGAATGACTTCTAAAAGATCTTGAAACAACAAAGACTAGATTAATGATGCTGACTATACAGGGTGTCAGCGGGGTCTTACAAAGTCTTAAACTTCAAAAACAAAGTTTTAGGCCTTAAGAAGTCTTAAATTCACTAAAATATTGTCTTGTAGGTCTGAAATCATTTTAGACAGGTCTTAATTTTCCTTTATGTGAAGCTACCCAATCAATCCTACACACATGCAGTCACCAACAATACATCTCAAAACTGTTCATAACTAATATTATAACACTCTATTGTGCATACATTTAGCTTTTAAAGAGTTTTTTTAAGTTAAGTGGAAAAACTATGTATACAGCTAAGGTCTGCTTGTTTTGATACATTATTTCGAATGTGTGGCTAGGAAATAACAAATTGAATTTTTTTTCCCCCACTTGGACTTAAAATCCTTAGTGTTTAGCCCAGAGATGCCCAAACTAGGGCCTACGGGCCAAAGTTGGCCCATGATAACCTTTGATTTGGCCCACCATCCCATCTGAGAAGAGAGGGAGAATGATGGGGGATTTTGGGGGGGATGCCGTTAACAGAGATTGTCATTTTTAATTTAAAATAACTTTTGTTTTTAACTGTTGAGCTACAAAAAAGCATTAAACTAAATGTTTCAATTAAATGTTGTGAATGAATCAAATTTAAAAAATAAAAAATAAATACAGTCACTTGATGAATAGCAGACATTGCAGAAGACACCAGCAAGCGAATCAAGCCAAAGAGTATTTTTTAGGTTAACACTTTATTTTGATAGTCCATTTGAGTATTAGTAGACTGTTTGCTTATTGTCTGTTGATACTGCTCCTTCAACAGACATTTAACTGACTATAAGAAACTTTGCAAGTACATGTCAACTTACACTAACCCCAACCTAATAGTCTACTTATAATCTAATGAGAATTAGTTGGCATGTAGATGCAACGTAACTCAAATTCAACAAACAGACCATCAAAATAGTGTGACTTTTTTTAGTGTTATTAATAGAATTGTTCATATTTTTTTTTTAACTGTAAAATGTTCATTATCAATTTACAAAAATGTATAATTATTACATTAATTAGAATTAAAGAATTGATTTAATTATTTTAAATATAATTAATTTAAATTAAAAGTATTTTAAATGTAATAAATTATTGTATTAAATAAATAATATAATAAATTAGATCATAAATTAGAATAATAAATTAGGAAATTACATTGAAACCTTTAGAGTTTGGTATATTTACCTCCGACCCACCACCCTCAATCAAGTTTAGTTTTTGGTTCTTCATAAGAAAAAGCTTAGGCACCCCTGGTTTAGCCATTTATAAGTCTGAAATTTAATTCGTGGTGGTCTTAAAGTCTTAAATTTGACTTTGTGAAACCTTCAGGAACCCTCCGTTACTATTTATTATTGATATTAATATTACTATTAGTTATTGATATGATTGCTATTAACAATAAATTACATTTTAAAATGTATTTTATTGAATAACGGTTATGTTAAATTATAAAAATGTCCCTATTTTCCATATTTTTATTTTTGTCTCTTTTATTTTTCTACTTTATCAAAAAATGCAGAATACTTTTGACCAAATTATAAGGCTGTTTTCATCTTTATTATAATATGACATGTTTTGAACATCAAATCAGCATACGATTTGCAAAGGTTCGTATGACCCTGAAAACTGGAGTAATAAGTGCTGAAAATGAAGAGATGTACAGTGCTCAGCGTATATGAATATACCCCTCACAAATCTCTTTTTTTAATTCATATTTTTAATAGGAAGCTGTAAAATATTATATTTGTGCATATACATTAGATTAGTCGGTACTGAAGCCAAATCTGGAGCTTATCTAACAAAATAACTTATGATAATGGTCCAAAAAATAGTACACCAACATTTATATGTTAGAGAAAATTGTTAAATGCTAATTTAAAAAAGAAAAAAATCAAGACAAGAAAAAAAAAAAAGGAAAATTTTAGTTTTGTAGTTTTCCACTTTTTTTGCAATATTTTTCTTGAATTTAATTGTATTGTCTTTCAATTTCTGAATATGTTTGGTGACAAAAATATTATTTTAATAAATATATCTGTTTAGTAAATCCAAAACACCAAAACACATTGCCTATATTCACTGAGAAATGGAGAAAAATATTCATTTTCAAAATTGGCTGTACTCAATTATGCTGAGCCCTGTAATTATCCCAGACATTTGGTCAGTAGTGCAACTTCTTTGAGGCACATAAGCTGTATATTTCCCATGCAAATTTTACACTGCAGTAATCTGTAGGATCTGTCTGCTTTGCATAGTTAGCATAATTAAGACTCCAGCCTTAGATTACAGAACCTCTAAGCATGTGTTGTTCTCTGCAGGACTTCATGCAGCTGAAAATAGACCTCCAAGACCTGCTTCTGGCCAGAGAGGAACAGGAGGAGCTGCTGAGGAGGCGCGAGAGGGAGCTGACCGCCCTTAAAGGAGCTCTCAAAGAAGAGGTGGCAACTCACGATCAGGAGGTGGATAAACTTAGGGAGCAGTACGAAAAGGAGATCCGTAAGCTGCAGACGGTGGCAGAGGATGCCAAACAGGTGATATATCACTGGCATTTAATATTGTTAACTAAAACAAACCACAACAGCAGTGGTTTCTGTGATGATAAAAACTATGTAAACATTTCCTGATCCTGTTCCCTCATTATCATCCCATCATTTCCTGTCATCACTAAAAGTGTCATGTAACAAAACAGTCACGTTTCAAGGTGTGCCCATTTTACACAAGTTAATATGATATGTTTGGGTTTTAATGAAAATCTATAAGTAATTTTGGTTAAATTTATGAATGGTAGCGTAATTAAACTTAAACCCTGTTCAGCCACAGTCAAAAACACCTCCTTCCACAGTAAGCCATTTTACTTCATATTTCTTTAAATGCTAATGAGCTGCTGTTTATCCCATCCCTCTGTGGCTGTGGTAGCCAACCGATCCATTTTTTAGGAACCAACGCAGTACACACACACAATACTATACCAACTTAAAGCTTATGCTGACTATTGTCTGTATGACTGGCATGAAGGAGCATTTGAGACCTTGCTTCAAATTAGTTTTTACATTATAATGACAAAAATGTGGGATTGCAGCAAACCATCTGGGGCATGTATAATTTAGCATATAATTTATCATTGACATTGCAGCCTGCCATTATCACTATAAAATGTATTCAATCAAACATCTATACATATGATAAGTCATACTGGTGTATTTAGCAAATGCTCCGCCTAAAGGCTGATTTATACTTCTACGTCAAGCACACACGTATGGTCTTACACAGCCTTCACGCGGTCGCATAGCTCTCGCCGTAGCTGACGTCGACTTGCACCTTTCAAAAAATTTAACTATACATCGCAATGACACATAGCACAAGTGATTGGTCAGCTTGGTACTGGTGACAAGTGTGGGCGGTGCTGAGAGCCACGAGCCCGATGGAGTGAGTGTTTACAAGTGTCGAGTCCCATGAAGGAGCTCTAGATGGAAACTGTTGTTTTGTGTTTACCTTATGATTAAAGTTGTTGCATGTCCGCCGGTTCCTGCCTCTGAAGCGAGTTTTAGCTACTTGTAGCTTTCAAAAAAATATATATATATACCCTTGGAGAAACTCGACACAGAGGAGCATAAATACCTACTGCCAGCTAGGGTTTCAGAAGTGTTATTGCAGAGCAACACAAACAGCACGCAGAAGTATAAATGCACGACTATGTGCAAGACAGGCGCCGTGGGTCACGGCGATCACTCAACGCAAAAGTATAAATCAGCCTTTACAGTCTCTGAGATGATTAGTGTGAAATCTCAGATCCACAATAATAAATACAGAATGATGATTCTTAACGTTTGATAACTGTAACCAAATAAAACAAACACAAATTTAATATGAAAAATTACTTGCATCTTTTAAACAAATTTTAAAGTTTACATCCATTAAATGTATTTTTGGTGCTTTGCATTCGAGTCCAGTTTCGTACTTAAGCCCAAAAAATTGTTTTACACAAACAATGATATTGTTCTTCTGGGAAATTCCCTTCATATATAATATCAAATACATTTCGATGTTGCCTCTTTCACAGCTGCGATTTTGTTTAAGGTCCCCTGTACGTTCCCCTTCTACATCTGAACACAGAGCAAAAAGATTAAAGTCACCATCATTTTCTGCTTTGCTATCTGTTTACACAAAGGTGCATGAGGAGGGCAGAGTCCATAGTTTGCTTGAATTCAATAGGTCAGAATTCAAATTCAAATGGGTCAAATCATGGGACATAAATACACTAACTAAGTTGGCTTTTTTTATTTTTTATTTTATTTCATCTGATGTCACCTTTAAATTTGTTTTATTGATTTGGCGGGGCAGCCCGGTGGCTCAGGTTGCTGGTTCGAGTCCTGGCTGGCCCAGTTGGCATTTCTGTGGGGAGTTTGCATGTTCTCCCCGTGTTGGTGTGGGTTTCCTCCAGGTGCTCTGGTTTCCCCCACAGTCCAAAGACATGCTATATATAGATATAGGTGAATTGGCTAAAGACAATTGGCCTTAGTGTATGAGTGTGTGTGTGAATGTGAGAGTGTATGTGTGTTTCCTAGTACTGGGTTGTGGCTGGAAGGGCATCTGTTGAGTAAATCATATACTGGAATAGTTGGTGATTCATTCCGCTGTGGCAACCCCTGATAAATAGGGGACTAAGCCAAAGAAAAAAGAATGAAATGAATATTGATTTGGCAATCTAGGTTATGATTATAGCATACTATCTATGAACATTTACTCACCCTTAATTGGTTTCAAGTCTTTGAGTTTCTTTTAAAATAAATAATAATAGTAATAAAATTACTATTGAAGTCAAAGCGGACTGGTTTCCAGCATTCTTCAAAATACTTTCTGTTGTGTTTAAATGAAACAAAAACTCAAACAGGTTTGGGACATGTGGAGGGTGGCTAAATGAAGACAGAATTTTCAAATGTCATTAATATTCAGAAATGGGGAAAACCCAAAAGCTGACACACAAGATAACAGTGTGAAAAATGGAAAGAGTTATAGAAAAAACAGGAAGAGAATAAGTGAAAGAGATAGTCGGAGGACAGATGTGTCCACACGTGTGATTAGCTCCTTCAACGTGCTTCTTAGCTCACTTCCTTTTTCAACAAAGGAACTTCCTGTGCAAAGGAGGCCATTGTTGTCTCAGTTTAGACATATTTTAAACAAAGTGTTTAATCTTGGTCAGGTGCCACAGTAAACCTAGTGCATTGTGTTTATTTCTGAACAGCTGCACGATTGGATGGCTGAAGAATGGAGGATGGTTTTACTGTTTGAGACTGATTGTGAATGATGGCTTTCTGGACATTACAGCATGCGACCAAGCCATCGGCCTAAACGAGTGTTACCGTACGCCTCTTCTTTATGGTGTCGGTGTTGATAGGAAGGCCCCATGTGGAGGAACACTGAAGGGTGAAGCTCTGAATGGAGTTTAGCGCTGCTTAATTGCAGTGGCAGGCCGTCACTAATCTAATGAGGCTCTGATGGGGCGGTTTAGCTGCTCACTCTCTCTTTCTTTGGAAATGAATGATGGGTTTGTTTCATATGCAAATAGATGAGGGAATTGCACATGGCCAATATGTGGGTCACTGTGCAGACGAGGGGTCTCACAGATGACACAATTGGGGGAGGACTGTACAAAAACAGATACTTTGATTTGTTTGATTATTCCCCAAACTTTGAGTTGGAGTTTAGACTGCTGATCAAGTGTTTCCCATTACACCCAATGCAAGTTTTGTGTGCTACATATGTGGATGGTCTCATGCTGTTGAATATAAAGGTATTGCTTTGCACTAATAGCAGGAGGGGAAGCAGAAGGGTTGTGGGGGTCACTGTGTCCCCTTCTCAGCAAGAGATTCCTGATTCTCAACGGTTAGACATTCTTGTAAATGGATTCTCTCCAGAGTTCCGGTAGATTTCCTTGTTTGCTTGTTCACTTTACAAAAACAATTGCTCATTATTATGACTAAGATTGATTATGGACAATACTGTATATCAGATGATTACTTGGACGTGTTTATATTTCTGGGTGGGTCTTCAAACATGTCCAATTGTTGGTGCATTCATTTTAGTTTTTTACTTTTCCAGGCGTTAGTTCTTAGTCCAGAACTTTGCAGAAGTGTCATAAATTAGTTTTGTGTACAGGTTAATAGGCTACGAAACCTTGTCTTAAGGCACGGTCAGATCACACGATTATTATTGCTGGTTACTATCTCACTATAAACTATGTATAGTCACTATGTCAGATTATGCAAATTATTATTATTTTTTTTTCTGTTGTTAAAATCTTGATCTGTCATGGGTAACAAATGTGCCAGACTTCACGTTCTTTCATGGTCAGTCATCCCGTGACGTCTACGACAAGCGTTATTTCCCAAAGCACTTGCAAGTGTCACTATAACAATATTTCTTATCTCAATTTCATTTTTTATTCTTATGTCAATCTTAATAAGCACTGATGCTTGCTGACATATGTCAGGTATTTTGACCATCAAAGCATTTATGTGACCAAATTACAGTATTATTTTGGAATATTATTACAATTTAAAGCATTGTTTCAGTCTTCCTTGTCATATGATTTTTCAGAAATCATATATTAATATTATTATTATTATTATTATTATTATTATTATTATTATTATTATTATTATTAAAAAACAGTTTTGCTGCTTTAGGTTTTTTATGTATTTTCTTTGTTCAGAAGTTCATGATTCGCACTCATTAAATAATGATAAACACGGACATTTGGGCACAATGCCTTCCTCAGTGTCACACTGAGGAAGGCATTGTGCCCAAATGTCTGTGTTTTGTATCACCTGAAGAATGTAAAATAAAAACTATGCAAAGTAATTATTTAATGAGTGCAAATCATGACCTTCTCAATAATATTATTGACAAGATTAACGCACCAAAAAAAAGCTTTTAAAAACCGTGAGCATGCAGTGCAAACTGTATTCCTCAGTGTATTTACTTTGTAACATTATTAACAAAGCAAAACATAATAAAACTAACCTTTTGATTGATTATTATTAAGCCCTCAAAATGTAAATGTGAAAACAAATCACAATTCCCTCCAGCCTACTCTCTACAGCTGCTCTGCTCCCTGGATACCAGTCACATCAGTCAAATCTGAACCAGATTTCGCACCGTTGCTGCTATCAGGATGTGTGGCCTATGGTGTATTGACAGAAGCGCCGGCCTGTCAGTGTGCTGTATTTGTTTGTTTTGTAGGCTGTGGCTGATACTGAGCGTTCCCCGTCTCCTTGGGGCTGTTTGGGGAGCCGGCAGTCTCACAGGACGTGGTGTGTTTCCTCAGGTGATGATAGCAGTGGTGATTCAGCTGGAGAGGGGAAGTGGAGGAGGAGATAGAGGGACAGAGGGATGTGGAACAGTGAACAAAAACAATGAAGAGCAGCCATATCAAAGCAAATACAGGCTTCAAAGAGATTATGTGCATTTGTACAAAAGTTTTAGGTCAGCATTAAATTTGTTGTGCAAGTAATAGTATAATGACCATGTATAATTATTTCTCATTCTCTTTAAAAGAATGCAACCAGACAATACTTGTTGGAGTTGGAAGTTTGTGGTCTAATTGTTTGAGACATGAAAGAGAATGAAGAGAGAGGTAAGACTTTAGTGTATAATGCTGGAAGCTCTCTCCTGGTTTGAGCTGCATTTCTGCCAGTGCTGTTTGCAATATGCTCTGAATTGATGGCATTGTAAATGCTGAAACATACAGACATGGACATGTCAGTCCTTCTAAAAAGCGCGCCTTGTAATTCTTTTATTTTTCAGCAAGATAATAAGCCCATACCCAGGGGTGGCACGGTGGCTCAGTGGTTAGCACTGTCGCCTCACAGCAAGAAGGTCGCTGTTTTCTAGTTCCAACTGAGTCAGTTGGCATGTTCTCCATGCGTTCGCATGGATTTCTGCTTCGATTTCCCCTTACAGTCCAAACACGTGCTATAGGTGAATTGGATGAACAAAATTACTCATAGTGTATGAGTGTTTGTGTGAATGCGAGAGTGTATGGATGTTTCCCAGTACTGGGTTTCTGCTGGAAGCACATTCCGCTGTGTAAAACATATACCGGAATAGTCGGCGGTTCAGTTGGTGACCCCTAATAAATAAAGCACTAAGCTGAAAGAAAATGAATGAACATCTGAGAAAACACTGACAATCATGAAATGGCCTCCATGCAGTCCTGCCCTAAACAGTTCAAGTTGTGTTTGGTGTCAAAGTCACGTTAAATACAGACATTTACTTGAAGATGTAATTTTACATGCATTCATTTCTACATAAATACATACGAGGCTTGTGACTGTGTCAAATTTTCTTGTTTCGAAGTTTTTATCACTGTATATAGTATTGTTGTGATATTGACCAAAGCTGCAAAAAAGTTACTTTAACAAGAATAATACCCAAAAAATACTTGTAATGCTTGTAATAGTGTAATGCTTTATTGTATGTGCTCTAGGGCTGGCTGGGCGATTTGGCATTAAATCAAAATCTCTATTAATTGAACATTTTTAACTTGATTACTATTAATGAACCATTATTTTATATATTTATTTTATGTTTTTGCCCTCGTAGTTCACTGACAAGTTTTGTGCAGTAAAAATGCCCACACATTACAAGTGAGAGATTTTTGAATGTAGGGTGCATTGCTTGATTTTAAAATAATTGATGTAAACACACACTATCTGTTATGTATGATTCTTTATTGAATATCATTGCTGAACAACTGAAATTAAAACACACATTGCATAAAACGTGCTTCCCCATGCCACCCACCCTTGTCACCACTACCAAACTGACCAATCACAAAGCTTGCACTATGCATCATTGTGATGTGTAGTTACATTTTTGTAAGAGGTGCGCAGGTATACGAAGGCTGCGCCTGATCGTACGTGTGCGCTTGGTGGAAGTATAATATTAAAATAATATAATAAGTATAAATCATAAAATAATAAGTATAAATTAGCCTTAACAGATCGGCTTCACAAGACTCCACCTGGTAGGGATAGTAATTGAAAAAAATTCACCTTGAAAAATTTGATCGATTATAGGATCTGATTGTCGATTTCGATTAATTTTTGAGTAATCACCTTGCCGTAGTGTGCATGTTTAAAGTAAACAAATGACTCAACTTAATAAAATTTCATATTGATTAAAAAGTGCAATATGTACACATCTGCACCCACAGAAACTGCATAAACCTCTTCAGATTTTTGCAGATTTTTACCCCATTCAATCCATTCATTTACTAATGTAAATGTATATTAATTCAGTTATAATAAGAGTTTCAGTAATATTATTGAATAAAAGGCTTTTGTTTAGATAACTTATGTACAATACAATTTGTAAAGTAATATTTTCTTCCAGTGGATGTATTATTTGAGACCTGCTGTAGCTTTGTTCAATAAACAAGTGCTTCTAATAGGGTTTGCATTTTTAAACCTTAACTTAAAAAAAATCCTGCCTAAATTTTATTTAAGTTTTCAGCCTCTGTACTCTCAAAATCATTCCACCTAAATCCATACATCTTTTACTAAATTTTGTGTAGAAATAGCAGAAAAAGTCTGCAGATTCTGTCTAAATGCTTTCGTAGTTTTCACAGTGAGTTTAGTTACCTAATGCTAGCTATTGAAGTCTTAATGCACAGTGTTATCAAACAATAGGCCTATAAGTAGTCAGGCCAATAGTTCAGCATGCAGTAGGCCAAAATAACATGTACAAATGTTCACGTTTGAACTATTAAGATTATCATTTAAATCTTCTATCCTTTTTTGCTGATCTGCAAATACAATCTGAATATTCTTAAAAAGCACTCTAAAAATAAATAATTATTCAAGATAAATATTAATAGTGTGCATGTTCATTATCATCATATATTGAATTATTAAATATCTGCATGTGTCTAATCCATAAATAAAGAGACTAACATTTTAAATGGATAATTATGTGCAATACAGTGCAAAAGTATGCAAAGCAAAAGCATTGGTGCCCTAAACCATTTGCATAGTACTGTACATCTCACCCTTCGGCTTAATAATGACAAGCTCAGTCGGCAGCATTTCTGTGTCTTGATAGACAGTGACAATGATTATATGCGATTACTGTGACAGTTTGTAGTCTCCATATAAACAGCAGCCCTCATGCGTGACGCACACTCTGTGTAAGTGGGTCATTTCAGGGTCCTCACTACAGCCTGGGCTCAGTCCAGCTTTGGCCTGGATTCTTCTGCCTTTGTTCTCGCTGTCCCACAGAGCCAGAGTGAAGAGTAGAGTCCTGGAGCCCTAAAAACCCCCAGCCACGAGCTCAGCTCAGGGGGTCCTACCCTCAGAGTTTACATCTTTATAGGATTAAACGCAGAAGCGCAAGGCTAAGGATTCAGTCCAGGCTCCAGCTGAGTGGTTTGGTTTTAAAGAGAGGAATGTGATGGCTGATGATAGATCTGTGATTGTCACTGAGGGGTCTAGTGTCGTAGTTACATTTTGAAAAAGTGCTTTAATTTTATGATATATATATATAGAGAGAGAGAATTTTTTTTTTTTACTTTTACTTTTAAACTACTTAGTAAATTACTATTTCTTAGAAAAAACTCCTCAATTACAGTAATTTGCATATTTGTAATTTGTTACTTTACACCACTGACTATACAGTAACAGTAATCATAAAACTTAAGACACATAACAAAAACTAACTATAATGGAGACCACCACGTTGCACTGTAGCTAGTAAAACTAGTTCCTATTCAGAGATTCTGTAACTATAGGCAATAATATGTAACTTTAAGGTACTAATATGCATTCTTTAGGAGTGATCAAAATGTGTTTCAAAAGTGTACAAGTATATCAAAACAAGTGAATCAAAGTTTCTAAAAGGTGTAAAACTTTTATACAAACTTTCTTGTTTGTTGCTGAAATTAAGTAGATATATTTAGTAGGGTTGCACGGTTTACCAGTACTATAGTAGTATCGCAATACTGTGGCTGAAGTGACTAAAATGCTCACACGTTTGTGCAACAATAGATGATTTATTTTAATAGTCTGTGGAGCCCAATAAGGTTAAATGTTTTATGACGTTTCAAACACACATCTGAATCGGTTAATTTCTGTTCCTCTCAATAGGTTTGCTACAACAACTGCTACAATCTATGAAAAAAAGTGCATTTTTAAATTACTTTAGATTGTTAAGACTGGGGAAAAAACAATCGATGAAAAACCCAAAATAGCAACAGGATTTTTTTTTTTTTTTACAAATGTTGTTTGGTATAATTTGTATCTTTATTTTAAAGTATTTTTTGTGGTAGTTAGATACAAAATAAAAAAAAAGAACTAATTCATTTTAGGTTAAGTGACGTGCAAATGATACTTTTTTCAATAATAAGGAAATTATAAATTAAATTCAAAATCTATTATAATGTGAAATATAGCATTTCTGACAATTTTCATTATAATTTGAGTTATATCAATTACAATATCGCAATACTACTTGGTATCGTGATACTTAAGCTGGTATAGTATTGTAAGATGAATTAATGGTATCGCGACAAACCTAATATATAGATTTGAGCTCATCCCAAAAATCACTCATGTGACTGCATTTATAAAGTAACAAGTCCAAATGTGTCCTTGGCCACCTACTTGCCTGAAACATTGTTTCACCGAAACAAAAGGTTTGGTGGTAGTAAAAAAAAAAAGCTGGATAAGATTTGTGCAGTTCAGCCTCCACAATGCCTTCCTGCCATCAACAACACCCTCCTCATTCAGAGAAAATGTTTTCTTCTCGCCCTCCATGAAGGACGAGAGGAGGTTATTACAGACGTCTTCTATAGCTGGAAAGAAGCCAGTGCTTTTCAAGCAGCGCTTTTTCATTTCCAGCTTGAGCACCTCTCGCCTATCCTCCGCGCTTCGTCCTGCTTCGGCACATTCATGTGTATGTGCTCTTTGTTTAGGAGCACAGCTATTGTAACGTATACCACCAGGATGCAGAAACAGACCTGCTGTTGTTTGGAGCTGGAGTGAAGCTGGAGTCTTTAGTGTTGCTGTGGTATTCAAAGGCTGAACACTTTGTGCCTGTCTGATAAAGTTTCAAGTACCTTGGATGACCTGTCGCTTATGTTTCTATGGTCATGTTTTCTTATCTTACTGTCGAGTCACAGTTCTTTTATTGAGAAAAGCGCCTGGCGTGTCAACAGAGGTCACTTTCAAAGGTTGACCATAGGAATGGATGACTAATTGGTCTTGGCTCTCTCAGTAAATACTCAAGCTTGGTTGTTTTCATTGAAATAAGATCACACGTGCATTTTAGACTGGAATTTGGAACTTCATGAATGTATTGTAGATGAAATTGTTGCTTGTGCCTTCTGTAACACAAGTATCAGTGCAGTAGTTATCTTAGAAATAATGTGTTGGGAATGTGTGGGCATTGAAACACTGTATACAATATGGATTAACTTTGATACATGTAGCTTATTTATGAAGGTCATTAGGGATTTTGTAGAGAAATATTTTGTCCTGATGATAAAAAAATAGAAGTCTCTTCTGTTCATCAAGGGAGAATTTATTTATCAAAAATGCTAATAATATATAAATGAGCATTATTTATATATATATATATATATATATATATATATATATATATATATATATATATATATATATATATATATATAGTTTTTATTCCTGCAACTTCAAACTTTTTGGCATCATTACTTCAGTTTTTAGTAACACAATATCTTTTAGGAATAATAAAAAAAAATGCTGGTTTGCTGCTCGATAAACTTCTTTGATTATTATTAATATTAATGGTTGTGCTGTTTCATACTGTATTTTGTAGAATCTGTGATGTATTACGTTGGTTTAAAAGTACAATTAAAAACTTGTGTTTCTTTTTAAAATGATACTTTTATTCATAAGGACACATTAAATTGATTAAGATTAGACATTTTTAATGTTAATAACGATATTATTTATTATTATTAAGTGAAGCAGTTATTTTTAATTTTACGTTCATTAAATAATTCTGAAAAATTACATTTATTTTTGTTTTATCATAAATCTAAATGTTATATTAAATGTGTTGTGTTTTTGATCAAATAAATGCAGCCTCAGTGAACAGAAACACTAAATCCTAATGTTTCCAAATGGTGGTTTCCAAGTGGTGTATGTCTAAGGTCATGTGACAAAAATAATAAATAAAAAACACTGTTCTGTAGAAATGAATAGTTAGTCAAAGAGCCGTAGCTTTCTTCAGAACACTGTTTATATAAATGGCAATCCATTTTGAAACTGGGTTTGACTTGTGATTAAATTTTGCTTGGCTCTCTGCACGGCTTGAAGATTATGTTGTACTCCGCCAGATTATACATTTGACATGTAGACCTGAATGATTTGAGAGTGGATTAGAGAGCTTTAGCTCTGTGGAAGTACGCTGATGCATGTGAAGGGAAAAAAAAATGATGGTGAATTCATAACAGCTTTAGATGGGTTGATTAGTTTCACCAATGATTCAGGCAATAAACGGTGCTGTGAAGATTTAGTGCTGCAAAGCTTGAAGACGCTCTTTGTCCTTCCTCAGAGTTCATGAACTAATTGTGATTCTCCAGCCATTGTTATTCTTGTGCTTTTTAAACACTTTCACAATGCTGGTTAATGCCCAACTATACATACACAGCCTGAGCAGACTGGAGCTCCATTCAGAGCACACCGCTTTCTCAAATCTCTTTGTAATGCCTCTGTCAAGAAACAAACATTGCTCCGCTCTGGCCTTTCCTTTCCCGCTCTTTCTGCTCTTCAAAAAGGCCTGACTGCTGGAACTGGGGCATGGAGAGAAAGGGAACGTGTGAATGTTCGTATAATACAAACAAGAGTTTCCAAAGTGCAACAGTTTCTCAGCAGTGTCCCAGTGTCTTGTACCTTATCAGTAGTGAAATGTCTCATTTCCTTTCAAGGGAAGGGAATGCTGCCACAGTTAAACCTTCTCTCAAAGACACAGACATCATAAATGCATAAGGGGGTGTAAAATACAAAAAAAAATGGGGGGAGGACATTTGCACTTAACTCAATGACTATGCTTGCATGGACATCAGTAATCTAATTAATAGCCTTAATATGAATAAAACAATTATATAATTAAGGTGTTTACTTGGGTTGTGTTGTGAATGATCCTTTCATGATCCCGTTTTACATGTTATAGCACAAAGTTCGATTAACGTCATTACGTCAACAATCGATGTTAGTTTTCTCCAGCGTTTCACACAACAACAATGTTCATCATGGCACCATATGAAGGTGATTTTGGGTGTTTTGTTTTTAGTTTTGTGAATAATTCAACTACAGTTAACTTCTTACTCTGTGTGCAAACAGACGATGGCAGGTACAAATTCTCAAGCAACAGGACACCTCTGAGATTTTATTGACTAATTTTTCATTCATGCCTCCGCAACAAACTCCGAGGTACTGGATGAGAGCACAGCCATTGTTTTACAAAATGTGCTCTCTTGCTTGAAGACATTCTCATTAGTTTGACAACTGCCATGAGTGCATCCTCTCGCAAAATGTAGCAAAAATACTACAAAACGGTAATATTTTAATTGCGGTGTTTACATGTCTGTACTGCACTTCAATAATGCCACTAAAATAGGAAAACTCCACATGTCTTAATCCGATTTCTGTTTAGTTTGATTATGACCTTAGTTGAATTAAGGTCATCAAAAATCACTATTACATGGTAGAATTTAATCAGAGTATTGTCTTAATCGTTTTAAAATTGGAGCATTGATGTCCATGTAAACATACTCACTAACCAAAGTGATAGTTTTATTATGTTATTCTCACCCTCGTTCCTTCCAAAGCCCTGAGACCCTTGTTCATCTTCAGAGTGCACATTAAGATACTTTAGATCAGAGATGCCCAAAGTAACCTTTGATTTGGCCCACTATCCCATCTGAGAGAAGAGTGAGAAAGATATAGAAGGTTAAGGGGTTTATTTCTAAGCTACGAAAATGCAAACTGAAATCAAATGTTTCAATGAAATGTTGTAAATGAATCTGTTTTTTAAAATGTAAATACTGTCACTCGTCAAATAGAGGACTATGCAGAAGGCATCGGTGAGCAAAACAAGGCAAAAACTAGTGTAACTCCATCCTGTTATAAATTAGATTGTTTTTGTTTTTACTGTAATATGTTTAATATAAAATGTAAAACAAAATATGTGTACTGCAGTTAATCTAAAGCCATGTTTTCTAGCTAGTTTTAAATATTATTAAATAAATTAGAAAAATACTCATGGCAACACTTACTACCTTTGGCCCATTAGCCTCAATCAAGTTTGGTTTTTGGACTGTCATAAGAAAATGTTTGGTCACCCATGCTTTAGATGAAATATGAGAGCTCCCTCATCTTCCACAGACAGCAACGGTCCTGAAATGTTCAAACAGAAAGAGAAAGAAAACCCTTGTCAGAACATTCCATGACTTCAGTGGTTCATATGTAGCCATAAAAAGCTCCAACAACACATTTGTACACCAAAAAATGATTAGAGTACCCATTTACAACAGGCAATATGATGCTTGTGTGTTGCGCTGGAAACTCTAATGGTAAAGTGTCATACTGTCAATAAACGCACACCCTTTTAAAAACAAACCTTTTACAGATTAAGTTTTTGCCGCAAAGTGTTCATTGAGCTTTGTATGATTACAGTAGAACCACTGAAGTCACATGGAATGTTTTGACAATATTTTTGGTTCCTTTTCCTGACTTTGAATGTGTTGGGTCGTTGCTGTCTGTGGGGGATGAGGGAGCTCTCGAATTTCATCTAAAATATCTTCACTTGTGTTCAAAAGATGAATGAAAGTCTCAGGGGATTGGAACAAAAATCTAAACACTTGTGTAAGGGAATATACTTATGCTTAGTGTTCTTACTAAAAGTGAATAGATGGTGAAAGCTATAAGTTATATATTGACATACACAGATGCTTCAGAAAATATACTTGTGTTTGTCCTACACGCTTGTGCAGTTTAATAGTGTTTTGTTTTTCCCCTTTAAACAAACCTCTGTATATCTGTCTGACTAATTACTTTATTAATTTTATTTTACTTTGCATTTGAGATTGATTCAGCATGGTGAAACAAGAATTTCTTCTTGATTTTTTTTATTTTATTTTTTAAATCAGTTAATGTTTTTACTAACACGAACAATCAATGAAATATACATTTATTTATTGACATTAGTCAATTAAAACACAGTTGTTCATCATTAATCCAGGTTAAATCAATTGCATTAACTAACTACTCAGCCTGGTTTCTCTTGAATTTTATTTATTTTTTATTTCACTTTCGTCAATTGGTGAAGTTTGCACCTTGCCACTGCCTTGCTTGGTTTGGGACTGCGCATTGATGGATTTGCTCTAGTGTTTGGACTTTCAGCAGTGAAAATTAAACCACACTGAACTAAACTGAACTTCAACTCTGAAAACTGAACTGACACTGTTTCAATTTACTAGAACTTCTATATTAAGCTGCTTTGACACAATCTACATTGTAAGAGTGCTACAGAAATAAACATGAATTTAATTTAATTTAATTTAATTTAATTAAATTTAATTTAATTTAATTTAATTTAATTTAATTTAATTTAATTTAATTTAATTTAATTTAATTTAATTTAATTTAATTTAATTTAATTTAATTTAATTTTTAATTTAATTTTTAATTTAATTTTAATGTTGAACTACGATTAATAAATGATGTACAAGCATTGCTCATTGTTTGTTCATGTTACTAAATATATGAACTAACATTAACTATGTGTTCGAGAATATAAAGTGTTACCATTTTTACTTTTACCCAGTAATACTGTATTTTGGGCCACATTCTAGTGCCAGATTCTTTTCATTCAGTAGCTGTGCTTTCTCTTGAGTATAATTTTAACTTTTCACTCCTCCGCTTTACTAAAGGCAAACCGCTGATATCTACGATTTCAAGGGGTCACTCCTCAATAAACTTTGTCCATTTCTTTTTATCTTCTGCACTTTTGCAAGCATGGAATGTGTTGTCTTAGGGTAGGTATACATTAGCGAGACTCCTCCTTCTGGCCCCTGCAGTTTAGGGGTGGTGTGTGGCGTAACCGTCGGCTGGGTTTGTTTTGTGGTGGGTGACCATAGTTATTTTGGGTGGTGTCGTGGTTAATGAGTGAAGCATTACTGACCAGTGAGGGCAGAGAGGAGATTCCTAAAGGGGCATCGGGACTTTGAACTGTAAGCAGAACCGACATAAATCTAGCAAACTCTGCTAATGAGTCACTGCTGTGTTTAGCGCTGAAGCACTGCACATTAACACACATGAACAACACACACACATTTGTGTCTTGCCATTCACATTTGCTGATTACAAGGTATGCTGTTGCAATTTTGCTCCATTAATCAACTGGTATTTCAGCCACTATCTAAACAATCAGGCATCTATTACTGGTTGCAGGATATTTATAACCCTGAAGATATTTACTTCTGTACAATTTTTAAAAGCACATTTAGAACTACAGGTGACGTTTATCAGACAATATTTTTGGCTTGCTATTGTATTGCAGGTAGTTACTCATCTTAATTCTTGTACAAATCTAAAACATAATCTGCAAAAAAGGGCATTTTAAAAATAATAATAAAAACGACAATCGACAATTTTAATTTAAACAGTAACATACTTATACACTACCTGACAACCTATACACTACCTCTTGTTGTCGATCCCAGTTGTAAGAGCAGCAAATAATAACTTGACTTCTAGTTGATCATTTGGAAAAGTGGCAGAAAGTTGATTTTTCTGATGAATCATCTGTTGAACTGCATCCCAATCATCACAAATACTGCAGAAAACCTACTGGAACCCACATGGACCCAAGGTTCACACAGAAATCAGTCAAGTTGGGTGAAGGAAAAATCCTGGTTTGGGGTTGCATTCAGTATGGGGCGTGCGAAAGATCTGCAGAGTGGATGGTAACATCAACAGCCTGAGGTATCAAGACATTTGTGCTGCCCATTGGATTACAAACTACAGGAGAGGGCAAACTCTTCAGCAGGATAGCGCTCCTTCTCATACTTCAGCCTCCACATCAAAGTTCATGAAAGCAAAGAAGGTCAAGGGGCTCCAGGATTGGCCAGCCCAGTCACCAGACATGAACATTATTGAGCATGGAGATAAGATGGAGGAGGAGGCATTTAAGATGAATCCAAAGAATCTTGATGAACTCTGGGAGTCCTGCAAGAACGCTTTCTTTGCCATTCCAGATGACTTTATTATTAAGTGATTTGTCATTGCAGAGATGTATGGATGCAGTCCTCCAGTCTTATGAGAGTCATAAACAATATTCATTCTTTTTCCACTGCACCATGACTTTATATTCTATACTGTACATTATTTCTATTCAGTGACAAGATTTTTGTCCAAGCAAAGTCAGACTTTACTGTCCTAATTAAATAATTAGAAATCAAGGCATGATCATATTTTATCACGGTAAAATAAGCGTAATCTAGAGGCCTTTGCCTTTCATATAAGCCACTTCTGATACCAAATGATCAACTAGTAGTCAAGATATTATTTGCTGTTCCTAAAACTTGGATAGGTGACAGGACATTTGTCAGGTAGGGTACACGCATGGATAAAAAATGGGAAAACGCATCTTATTATGGTGATGACATTTTAATTTATTGGTGTTTTATATACAGAGTAAAAATATGAAATACTATAGTAATTATCTTTTATTAATAATTATTACATTTTAATTTAAGCTCAGATGAACTTATCATTTTAGGACTTGAAAACCCATTTCTTTATTTGACCTGTATAAGAATTGTCCAGGTTTGAAAGCCTCTAAGTGCCATCTGAAGTGATCTTCTAAATTTTTCTCAGGCTCCTGTGTGTAGGTTCAGTATTTTCACTTTTGTGGTAAAGAATAGGTTATTTTCATTGCCTTTAAATTGCCAAAAATTTATATAAAATATAGACTAATTATAAATACCAATTTTAGAAGAACATTTGAGAGGGCATTTAGAAGCTTTTGCATTTAAACTCTTCACATGTATGCAAAAAGTTAAATACATAAAGGGATAGTTCACTAAAAAAAAGAACATTCTGTTGTCATTTACTCATACTTGCTTCAAATCTTTATGAGTTCCTTTTATCTGTTGAGTACAAAAGAAGATATTTTGAAAAATATTGGAAACCTGTAACCATTGACTTCCATAGTATTAATTTTTTCTACACTGTAAAACCCAAAAAGTTAAGGTAACTCAAACTGTTTGAGGAAACCGATTACAACAAACCATTTAAGTTCAAAATCTAAAGCTAATGAGTACTGTTAACTTAATCCATTTGAGTAAATGAAGAAATTTGAGCACAGTGAAACCCAATTAATGAAGAGAACTTAAACCAACGGAGTACTGTAAAACCCAATAAGTTAAGGCAACTGAAACCGTGAGGAAACTGATTGCAACAAACCATTTGAGTTAAAAAAAACTTATCTATATTAGTACTATTAACTTTCTCCATTAAAGTTGAAGTAATGAGGTATTTAATTAACTCATTACCTTCAACACTGAGTTCAAAACTCTTTTCAAATGAGTAGAATTAACTTTCAGTAAATTTTGAGTTAACTACACTCATTTCATTTGATAAATTGACTGTTGGGTTTTACAGTATATCATGGAAGTCAATGGTCTAAAGTTTTCATTCATTCATTATTTGCAATTATTCAATTTTCTTTTCGACTTAGTCCCTTTATTCATCTTGGGTCACCACAGCGGAATGAACCGTCAACTTATCCAGCATTTGTTTTATGCAGCGGATTACCTTCCAGCTGCAACCCATCACTGGGAAACACATACACACTTATTCACACACACATACACAATGGAAAATTTAGCCTACCCAATTTAGTGAAGCCTACCCAATTCACCTGTACCGCATGTCTTTGGACTGTGGGGGAAACCGGAGCACCCAGAGGAAACCCACGCAAGCGCAGGGAGAACATGAAAACTTCACACAGAAATGCCAACTGACCCAGCTGAGGCTCGAACCAGCAACCTTCTTGCTGTGAGGTGACAGCTTTCTTCAAAATATATTAGTTTGTGTTCAACAGAAGAAAGGAACTCATGAAATTTTTGAACCACTTGGGGAGAATGAATAGTGAGTAAATGTATTTGTTTTGGTGAATTATCATTATAAAATGACACCGATTAGACTTGCCTTTTTGTTCAGCTATAATTGATGTATGGTCTTTGTCAGCAGTTGCTCGTTGTGGATGGTTAAACCAGTTGGTTGTCATTCTCTCGTGCATAGCAAACACTCTACCTGCTCGTCCAGTTCTGTTGTGTGTAATCTTTGAGCTGTCATCAACAGGATAAAGAGTCCTTCATTGTATGACATCTGTCTCGGTTTGTTACGAGTCATTTTAGGTGACCTTGTCCGCTTTCAGAATGAGTCTGGAATGGGACAATGTCTTTTACACGTACAGCAGCTCTACAGGACAGTCTCGCTTATTCATAAAACTTGGCGGAGTAGAACCCGGAGTGTTACGTACTCTGGCTGAGCTAAAGCCCAAACCAGACAAAAGCTGCCACCAACAGCGCACAGCCTAATTAAGGAATTCGTTCACGTTTAGAGATGCCTGCTGAACCCGTAACTCGTCAGGAGGCTTAAGGAATCAGGAAATGGTGTAATGTGTCAGGTTGAGTCACTGAGAAACTGAAGGAGACATGCTTAGCTGACTCTGAGTAGAAGGCGCTAATAAACTGAACTGGGTCATTTACTTTAACCTCAGCACTGTTGGTTGGGATTTCACTTTTTTAATAGACTCATTCTGTTGTAATAGTTTATTTACTTTATTACACCTGGAGTCAAAATTTTAAGATGTTTTGTTTTATTTTTGTGTTATTATTTTTGGTGACCATGATATATACACCACTGGTCAAAGGCTTTGAGAACAGTATGGTTTTTAACATTTTTTTAAAGAGGTTTCTTCTGCTCACCGATCAAACCTTCATTTATTTGGACCAGAAATGTTTTCTATTTGAATATAATTTAAACTATAATCTATTCCTCAGACTCCAGTCTCATTAACTTAAATGACACCTCTGATGAAAATCATCATTTGTAATCTGTTTGGACAGAACTGTGTGTAGGTACAGTGTGTCCACAGTCATATTTGTTAAAGAGTCCTGAAAAAAATCACTCAAGTGTTAATTCATTTATTAGTACAAGAAGAGACTTTTTATATATATTCCAAAACGTTTGACTGGTGGTGTATTCCTTATTCATTTTCTTTTCGGCTTAGTCCCTTTATTATTCTGGGGTCGCCACAGCAGAATGAACCGCCAACTTATCCAGCACATGTTTTACACAGCAGATGGCCTTCCAGCTGCAACCCTGGTTCGAGCACTAACTGGGTCAGTTGGAATTTTTTTTGTGAGAAGTTTGCATGTTCTCCCCGTGTTGGCATATGTTTTCTCCGGCTGCTCCGGTTTTCCCCACAGTCCAAAGACATGCGCTATAGGTTCATTGGATGAACTAAATTGTCTGTAGTTTATGAGTGTGAATGAGTGTGTATGGATGTTTCCCAGTACTGGGTTGCAGCTGGAAGGACATTTGCTGTGTAAAACATATGCTGGATAAGTTGGCGGTAAAGAGACTAAGCCAAAGCAAAATGAATGAATGAATTGTGCACTTGACAAATGTGAGCCATTGCAAAAAAGTATTTGATTGCAAAGGCAGTTCTACTTTTAGTGTTATTTCTGTACCTTGAATAAAATCTGTGGGTTTGTAGGGTAATCCATAATGTCCTTCTGTTCCCTCTCCAGAACCATGTTACAGCCAATAAGGAGAAAGAGGAAGTGGAAGCAGCACGAAAGGTTTCTGAGAGCCAGACAAGCCGCCTGTCTCAGGAGATTGAGAGACTTCGCAAGAGGGCACAGGAGCTGGAGAACGAAGTGGCCAAACTCAACCGCATCATTGATGAAGCTAAACTGCAGGAGAGCCGGCTGGGGGAGAGAGCCGGCAGACTTGAGGTGCCTTCAAATTTCCATTTGTTTTATTGTGGGGAGAAAAAAAGCTTAAATTTTTAATACTCAAAACTGCACTGGCTGAGAGCTAAAGAGCTGAGTTAAAGGAACATTTTTTATTTATTTGGAAGTGGGCTCATTTTACAAGTCCCCTAAACTTAAACATTAATCACTGAATTTCATGGACCATTAAGTAAAAAATAGAAGAGTTTTGATAATTTTCCTATTTAAAGCTTGATTCTTTGTAATATCATTACGCCTGCTGCAGCCATGGTATGGCAGAAAAGTTTCATGATTATTACGCTGGAGTGAGATTATAGTTCCGAGACATGTCGACCTAGAAAATAACAACTTTTCTATTTCTGTCAATCTTAGTCCACATTGTAACTACAGAAGGGTCAAGCTTTAAAAAGGAAAATGACTAAACTTATTATTAAAATTAAAATGATCAAAATTATTAAACTATTTATTTTTCTCAGAGAGAGATGCTAAATGTCTAATCTGATTTAATGATTTATGCTAAGTTAAGATAAAAGTACTCCAACCAAACCTGAAGATTGACTAACTGGATTCAATAGTGGTCAACCTCAGCTGTTTACCACTAGGGGAGTTGTAAAATGAGTCAAATAAATTAGAAAAGTGTCATTTTCCTTAAAAAAACATGCAAATAGAAAAAGTAGTAATAAATTGACAAAACATCTTCATCATTCCAAACCCCACTGTTTCCTGTTTAAGCTCCTGTTTTGTCAGTTATTGAGAGATTTGAGAGGCGAGTTTTGTATATTTTAATCTTCTGGTTGTACGGTTCCTTGTTGTTTGTATGTACAACAGACTCTAAACAGGAAGCAGGGTTCATCACTTTTTGCAGCTCCACAACATTTTTATTGTGGTCTGTGCTATTTGCAGCATTTTTCTGTATTTGCATATGTTGCGGATGTGTATATTGGCAAATTGATGACGTTATTTTGAATTTGATAGGCTTTTCTATACAGTGCTCAGCATAACTGAGGACACCCCATTTTGAAAATGAGTATTTTTCTCCATTTCTCAGTGAATATAGGCAATGTATTTTGTGCATTTAAACAAAACAGATTTATTAAAGAGATATATTTCTTAAAATAATATTTTAGTCACCAAACATATTTAGAAATAAAAAAAAATACTATTAAAAATGTAAGCAAAATATTGCAAAATAAATTACAACCTACAAAATTTCAATTAAATTTTTTTTTTTTTTTGATTCTCTTGATTTTTTTTTTTTTTTTTTTTAATTTGTATTTAATATTTTTCTATAACATATACATTTGGCTATACTAGTTTTTGCACCATTATCATAAGTTATTTTGTTAGATAAGCTCCAGATTTGGCTTCAGTACTGACTAATCTAATGTATATGCACAAATATAATATTGTACAGCTTCCTATTAAAAATATGAATTTAAAAGAGAGATTTGTGAGGGGTGTACTTGTATATGCTGAACACTGTATATATGCATTTTATTAACTTGCAGCAGTTTTGATCTCTCCCAGCCACTGTGCATACTGTAACTGCAAGAAATCTTCTGCCACTATATTTTATATTATGTTCTGATAGTGGCATCAACATGAGACCATTTCCCCAGACGGAGATTAGGATTGTCTTGTCTGGAATTTCATCAGCACAGATTCTCCATTAACTCTTGCTCTGGCTTAATCTAAGTCTAGACACAGAGATCTGTAAAACATCTGTAATGTGTTTGTTTGCAACTAGAACGAGAATAGACAGTTGGAGGAGTCTCTCGCTGAGGTCAGAGAACAGGAAGAGGAAATGACCCGTGCAAACCGTGCTCTAAGCACTCGCCTAGAGGATGTGCAGGTGAGAACTGGGAAACCCAATGCTGGGCTGAAGCTAAGTTTGCATGAAATCATTATTGGATGATTTATAGATTGGAGTTTTAAGTCTTTTATGCTCACCAAGACTGCGTTTAAAATCTCTGATGCTCACCAAGACTGCATTTATGTGGTAAAAATGCAGTAAAATGATTACATTTATACAAAATATTTTATTTTATTTAAAAATTGCAAAGATGAATTTAAATATTTCATGACACATTTTTTTTATACTCAGTTTAATCTGTTTTGCTTAATGAAAGTACTAATCCTTTTTTATTGAAACAGTAATGTAATAGGTCAATTTATAAGTGAAACAACATTCTTTACATCTTTTGAAGTGCATATGTCGTTTCATTGAGGTCACAAATTATTAAAAGTACTTTATCTTAACCACAATGAATCAGAGTAGTATTACTATTTCAATAATTGGCCTAAGGGTAGTCATGTTTTGTGTTAAATGTTCACTTTCCCATCACTAGAGAAACTTGACCAAAATGACTCAAGAGCATCACGAGCTGCAGGAGCGACTGAAGGAGGAGAAGAGTCAGAAAGAGCAGTTCAAAAACACCAAGAACGAGATTGAAGATGAGAGGAGGCTGCTGGACCGCACTGTGGAGAAACTCCAGCGGGAGGTGAGAAAGACTAAACCTAAAAGTGATTTTGTGCTTTAAAAAAAAACTTTTTTGTTTGCATTCATTGAGAGGCACACAACTTCTCCTAACTTTGTCAAAATCTCTTGGGATAAAACTGATAATTGTGATGCACTTTCGTTTTGCTCTGTCCTACTGGTTATTTCAATGAGTTTTCTGTGTCTGTGTAGATGAATGACATTGTGGAGGCGTCTCAGAGCTCAACTCAGGAGCTCCAGGAGCAGATAGACATGTATAAGGAGAAGAACCGAAGAGAGATGGCAGAGCTGCAGAAACAGCTGAGAGAGGGAGGCTTAGAGCTGGAGAAATCACGCCTCACTGCTAAGACGCTTCAGGAGGAGGTGGGTGAAGGAAGACTTTTAGATTAGCAAAGTTTTGTAAAAAAAAAAAAAAAAGCCAGCGTGTTAAAATCAGCGCAGAGTAGAATTTGCTGAGATTTGTGTTATAGTATGTTGATGTACTTTGTACTGAAACAGAATATTAAGTAGGGGGTGGGGTTTTGTTTGTATGCATCATTCACTTAAAGCAAATTATCAGTAAGAAGGGTGTGATTAAGAATATTGTGACTGAAGCTGTCAAACTGACACCAACACTGTAGGACCACCACACCAAATGCCTTCAAATGGTCAGACTTTGATTGAAAATTACCAAAACAACATTTTTTAGAGGATTAACTTTAGATTTATTGTTCACCTTAAAGAATAAACATGTGCACTAGCAAAATAAACATTGTACATTTTAATTTCACATGGACTTTAAAAAAGAAAGCAGATCACCTCTAATTCCAGAAATCCAATAATTTGCAAAGTTTACTGGTCTGAGCCACAACTATAGTATTAAAGAGAAAGTAAACTTACCTATATTAGGTATATAGGAAACTAATTTTATCTATATACCTATATTTTTTAGGGTATTAAAGCTTGAGCTCTTTAAAATCAATTGTTTGTGATGGACTGTCACTGTTTTTATTGCAAGTCTTAAAGCAAATTCTAAATTATTGTTTCTAAAATATCCATGAATATCACCATTAAATGAAAATTGTAACTAATTAGACTTTTGTTCATCTTCTGAACACAAATGAAGACATTTCAGTGAAATCTGAGAGATTTATGTCTCTCCTTTGAAAGTCCATTCACCTAAAACTCTTTCCAATGGATATAAAGAAATGAAAAAAAGTTAATCCAAATGATTTAAGTGGTTTAAAGGACTAATGTGTTAAGATTTTTTCATTCAAATATCCAAAACCCACCAGAACAGTGTTAAATTTTTGCTGACTAACAGATGCATTTAGATTATCCCACATTTTTTGATGATTATTCCAAACCAGAGAATTCAGTGTTTTACCTAGTGAAGCCATGTCCTGTATCGCCATACTAATGTCTTCATACACATGACATTGGTGTAATAAAAGCTCCGCTGTATTTTGTGCCGAGTCACCCTTATCTCTAATCAGCACTACTTCAACTGTCTTGTTTTGCTTTGACCGCTTTAAGCCTTAAAATACTTTACCTCATTCATGAACATGATTTCTGTCGGAGTCCTGTAGGATGTAAGGAAGATTACAACAGCCATGAATTCACACACACCTTTGTTTGTTGAGAATACATGCCCTCTAAAAGTGAAAATGACAGACTGTGCTTTTAGTCTTTTTAAAAGTCTTCTGACATCACACAACTGCTTTATATAAGAAACAGATTGCGTGTAGACATTTGTCAGAGTACCCGCGGGGTCTTAAAAGCATTGAAAAAGTCTTAAATTTGATCATCTCAATTTAAGGCCTTAATATCCTTGAATTTGGTATACAAAGTCTTGAATTTCGTTACAAAGGTCTTGTTTTATTCATTTATTTTTGCACTTCCTAGGGATAATACTGTAACAAAATTAACTGTTACTAATGTAGGCTAATTAAAAATTCATGCAGCGTAACGTTGAGTGCACTTCGCGCTCCACGTCATAGCAGAAAGCGTGCGCACCGGTTACTATGGTTAGAAGGCAAGTGAGTACAGAACAAGATAGTGGCTAGCCTAGTTTGTCGGCTAAAATGGGAAAGCGTCGGTTTAATTCGCTGTGGCCAAGGAATCCGAATTACGTTTGGGTCAAGCCTGTACCAGGAAATGACCGCGACACCTACTGTTGTTGGTGCCGGTAATTTTTTTAAGCTTGTGACGATGGGTGTTACGGCCCTGGACTCACATATGAGGGGTGCCAAACACACCACGTGTAGTACTGCTCGTCAGCGTCAACCACCTATTGTGCAGTTCTGTGCACCGGAGACCTCTTCGGTTACTGAAACAGCTTTGGCTATCAGTAATAAAGAAATTTCTAAATTAGAAGCATTGCCAAATCCTATCTTACACATCGAATGAGAACATTACAGAGGTTTTCAAAACCTTGTTTGTTTCCTGACTCCGAGGTTGCAGCTACATGCTTGTGTGGAAGCAACAAAACTGCATCTATTACTAAATTCGGATCGGCTTATAACTAAAGAACTGACTAACCAGGTCAATAAGGCCAACGGGTTTGTGGTTATGTTTGACAAGAGTCTGATGAAAAGTAAGCAGTTGGACCTTCATATTTACTACTGGGTAGACGACGATTAAATATAACTGATAATTGAAATGTTTTATTTATTCAAGTATCCCACTTATATATAATTATTTTCTAGAGTTCAATATTTATACAGATTTGACATTTTTCCCTTATTCTTCTGTTGGAATGGGTACAAAGTTGGCATTGAATTTCATTTGAAATGGTAATAAAAAGGTCTTTAAAAGCCTTGAATTTCATTTGAAGGATACCGGGGGTACCCTGATTTGTTGACATGTATGTCTCGATCAGGGATCGTAAACAGAAGCTCAACCATACAGAGAAGCTGGTTGTTACATGACAAGCAAGCATGTTTGAGCACGCACGTCTGAGCTCCAGGCTGTCAGCGTGTTCTTTGAGCACAGAACCCCAGGTGAGAGCTGTGCACGTCGGACAGTTCATCAAGAATCTACTGCTGCATCTCATCTCACTATAGTTGATAAACGTGATTTTTAGTTCATCTTGTTGTCTATATCTAAGGGCATATTCCCTGACTTTGGTCTTTTGAATCTATTGTTCTCTGGTAACGTGTTTTGGCTGAGCTCAAATATAAGTTAATATATTCCTTATGTAACCACATACAGTGATTCTGCACATTTGACTGATTGCTTGCCTTTATTTCCTATAATGTATAAACTTATTGTACATTATACTTTTATAATGGCCTTTATTGATTATTAAAACTGATATTCAGTGAAAGACAAGGTATGTTTCATATTTTCACTGAAAATGAAAGGTTGTTATAAAAATGCATACAGTGAAGATGATGTCATATATATATATGTAGCTACACGATACCTCAAGATTTCTGGTGTCTGTCAAGTTGTTAATATCAAAATGAAAATGGGCAGTTCCTTTAATCATGTTTTCATTTTATTGTTAGGTTAGAGAAACAACATAGCCAGGGTGATGTGAATGAGGTTATAAAGTACACTGTTCCCTTTGAAGATTCAGCCGACGTGTCCTCGGGAGTTTGTTTTCCACATCAAACTTGTGAAGTATGAGCTTACAAGAAAAGGATGCAAGACTGAGCTTTGTGTAGGCTACTTAATATTGAGGAAAAAGACCCAATCAGATAGGCGAATCTTTGCAGCCCTGTCTCCGTTTTCCCTCATCTACACTAACACAGAGCAGCAGCGTTTTAAAATGAAAACATCCTCTTCAGCATTTTCAAAAAGCTCTGTTTTTGGCGCTCAAAACTTTAGACGGAAGGTGTAACCGTAGCCAAACTTATGAGTTTTAAAACGAAAATGTATTAGTGTAAATGGGGCCCAAAATGCTGTTCAATTTTTTTCAGTGCAATGAATTGGGGCTGCACAATATTGAAAATATCTGGCATTGCACTATTTTTTTTTGTGCAATATATACAGTACTGGGAACACTTGTAGTTACATTGTGTTGTTTAAGTGTTCCCTTTATTTTTTTTTTATTTTTTTTTTTTTTTGGGTAGTATATATTGTTATATTTATTATATAATTTCATCAGATGAATGGAATAGCTCTATTTGAAAAGATGTCTATCGTTCAGATAGATTGGGATGATCAAGTCTTTTTGCATAAACTATAATAAATTACAAGCAAATATAAATACAACAGAGCAAAGAAAAAGTGAAATAAACAGTGATTTATGGTTTTCTAGAGAGTCTAACAGTGTTCAGGTGCAGAAATTGAACAATTAATTATTTAATTATACAAAAATGATAGTATTTAATAATATCTCTATCTTTTAATTTTTAATAAATGATCTAATCCTAATGTGACTGTTGCGGATGCACACATTGTGATATCGATGCTCAAACAATATGTTTTGCAGGCCTACAATGAATAGCTATATTTGTGTTTTAGGATGCACCTTTTTAATGGTTTGGAACGATATGAGTGAAGTAAATATTCATTTTGGATGATCTAATTCTTTTAAATATATATTTTTAGATTCAATTTTAGAATAAAGAACAGGCCTACCTGGTGTTTAGCATTTTCATTTAAACATTTTATATGTAGGATCATCCAAGCTAAACATTGACAGGCTCAGTTATGTTTACTCTCTAGTGTTTAGGCCCTTATGCTCAGACTTTGTGCTTTATTTGTCCAACAGCACCAAAAAATCATGTAAATATGGGAGAAGTATCTAACCAAAGTGAAGCTTGCTTTTCTTTAAAACAACTACCACATGTTTGGGAAGAAACATAGCAGTCAGCGGATTTATATTTCAGTGTAAGCTTCATCAGATGCCATGTTAAACAGATTTTGCATAACTTCCATGTTATTTGGCTGGTGTTTCTCTCAGTGGAGATGAAAATCATCATATCAGCTCCCTCAGAGTTAAACCTCTGGAATGTTCTTCGCTTGCATTAATCATCGGCTGACATTCTTTGGCAGATCAGATTTTTCAATCACTCCAGATCTTATTCAAAGTCCCAGTTTAACCTCTTCAGTTTATGTACTCAACAGCCCTGAGTGGGACTGACCCCTGACCTCTGCTGTTATGTGTTTTTAACCCTGTCAGCACTGTGGCATTTGAGGAATGTTATTGTTTGATATGGGAATCAGCCGTTATTGGTCACCCTGTGAATGAGGTCCTGTGGAATAGTGAGCCCCCCCCCCCCCCCCACCCCCCCCCCCCCCCCCCCCCCCCCCCCCCCCCCCCCCCCCCCCCCCCCCCCCCCCCCCCCCCCCCCCCCCAACCTCATTAACACTTTATGAGCTGAAAACAAGAGTGTAATCTGGCCCACTTTCTGTGCTCACTGATTCACTGTAAAGCCTAATGTGTACTTCAGTTATCTGTATTTTTCACACTGTCCTTGTGACAGTTTTCATGGGCATCCATGCACACTGACTGTGCACACTTTTCTGTTTGTGCAGAAATCTTCACATACACTATTGTGTATGTCAAACTAGTGAACATGTCAAACTTCTCCATCTGCCCTCATCTGTAGTTAAGTAAAGTCAGTGGTGTTTTCCTTCAAACTGCAGTCACTACTTTATTATTTCCTGTCTATGGGGACTAGAAAAATCAGTCCTGTGATTCCTGTCCAATCAAATCGCACAAAGAAAGTAAATTGCATCATAATGAACAACCTCAAGATATAGGCACTTTATAAATGCAGCAAACCGTTTGGAATCGAAAGTTGAAAGTGACCAAGAAGATGCCCAAAAAATCTTTACACGCAAGAAAAATCTAGTTGACGTCTGAGCCTATTGTCAAGCTGACGTCAATGTCCAACCTAAAATTAACCAAATATCAACGTCTAATGATGTTCCAGCTTGACGATGTGTGGACGTTACCACTATGACTTCTATCAGAATCTTCTATCAATCACATGGCAGCAACTCAATGAATTTAGGCATGTAGACATGCAGTTCAAACCAAGCATCAGAATGGGGAAGAAAGGGAATTTAAGTGACTGAACGTGGCATGGTTGTTGGTGCCAGATGGGCTGGTCTGAGTATTTTCTCGCACAACCATCTCTAGGGTTTCAGAGAATGGTCCGAAATGCGCAAATGCCTTGTTGATGCCAGAGGTCAGAGGAGAATAGCCAGAATGGTTCCAGCAGATAGAAAGGCAACAGTAACTCAAATAACCACTTGTTACAACCGAGGTCCTGCAGAAGAGCATCTCTGAACACACAACACATCCAACCTTGAGACAGATGGGCTACAGCAGCAGAAGACCACACCGGGTGCCACTCCTGTCAGCTAAGAACAGGAAACTGAGGCTACAATTCACACAGGCTCACCAAAATTGGACAATAGAAACATTGCCTGGTCTGATGAGTCTCGATTTCTGCTGCCACATTTGGATGGTAGGGGCAAAAATTGGCACCAACAACATGAAAGCATGGATCCATCCTGCCTTGAATCAACAGTTCAGGCTGGTGTTGGTGGTGTAATGGCGTGGAGATACTTTTTTGGCACACTTTGAGCCAATTAGTATCAATTGAGCATCGTGTCAACGCCACAGCCTACCTGAGTAATGTTGCTGACCATGTCCATCCCTTTATGACCACAGTATACTCATCTTCTGATGGCTACTTTCAGCAGGATAACGCACCATGTCATAAAGCACAAATCACCTCAGACTGGTTTCTTGAACATGAAAATAAGTTCACTGTACTCAAATGGCCTCCACAGTCAACAGAACTCAACCCAATAGAGCACCTTTGGGATGTGGTGGAACGGGGGATTGGCATCATGGATGTGCAGCCGACGAATCTGCAGCAACTGCATGATGCTATCATGTCAACATAGACCAAAATCTCTGAGGAATATTTCCAGTACATTGTTGAATCTACAAAGGATTAAGGCAATTCTGAAGGCAAAAGCGGGTCCAACTCACTAATAGTAAAGTGTACCTAATAAAGTGGCCAATAAGTGCATAAGCTAGTGTACTCTACAACAGTGACAAAATTTGCATTAAGGATATACTGTATAAACATTCAAAGCTTGATTTTTGACACTTCCACCTAAGTGGATCGATACATTTTTTTCACGTCACCTCATACTTCAGTTTCTAGTCAAATCTTCTGACCAATCAAATGCTCCCTAGTATCTGACATGTCCCACTCCCTTCAAGATGCTTTTGCTATATGCTCTTGAGCTCAACCACTCTCCCTAGCAGAGCTGTGATAATAATAAATGCTATTTGGCTGTTTTATTTTTTTTTTGTCTTCAAGTATCAGTTCAAATTACAAAACTGCACGTCAAAGCACTTCACTAGACATTTAATTATTGGTTTGCCCTAAGTGAAGAACAAAAATGGCTTTAATTGATGTACAGAGAAGAAAGTGTCAGGAAGAAATATACATAGAAAAGCAGAGTAAATGGAAGAAAGGAGATGTTAGCATGATACATCCTCCTCTGCACAGCTGTGTGTGAGGAAGTGAACGATATGGGGTTCCTGTGGGGAGCGTCAGGTCTGAGGGATGACCCGCTGACTCCTCATCCTCCCAGAATTCCTCCTCTTACACTCATTCTCCTCTCATCATTCAGATCATGACCTCACTCTCGCAGCTGTTTCCTCTGCTGCCCACTAAAACATTAAGACTCAACGTGTGTGTTTGTTACATGCGGTGATCACATTAACACATTTTATCCTCTGGAGGAAGGAAGGATTATAATAGATTTTTACTAACCTGCTGTTTCTTTTAAATGACGTGCAAAAGCTAAAAATCATTTGCTACTTCATTCTTGACAAAAGCAGCATCTTGTGGCCAAAAATGTAACTGAAGGAAAAACACAGCAAATATTTTGTTAGTGGACTCAAAAAGTGGACAATTTACTCAAGCGGTTTTAAACTTTTAGGACTTTTCTGTCTTCTGTTGAACGAAAAACAAGATATTCTGAAGAATGCTGGAAAAAAGCAGCTTTTGACATCATAGTAGGAGCAAAAATACTTTGGAAGTCAACGGCTGTTTCCGACATTCTTCAGTGTATCTTCCTTTGTGTTCAACAGAAGAATAAATCTTAAACAGGTTTGGAACCACTGGAGGATGTGTAAAAGATGGCAGAATGTTTGTTTTTAGGTGAACTATCCCTTTAATCTTGCCACACAGCAGAAATTTGATATCATGTGCTCACTGACTAACTATAAAGCACCAAAATGTACTGTAGCTATCTGCATTTTGCACACTGTCCTTGTTTTCATGGACACCCACTTTTCTGAACTCCTCACATACACTATTACAAATGTAAGATGAATGTTCAAACAGAACAAGTCCACTCCGTGGTACTGTGTACATGTGAATCTCCATCTGAGCTCATCTGTGGTTGAGTATACTTTGAAAGCTGCATAGACATGGCTGTGTATGAGACGTAGCATATACATAGCGTATACTTTTAGTGACTCAAAACAGAGACCTTCTAACTGTGAGGCGACAGTGCTAACCACTGCTAACCACTGAGCTCAGTGGTTAGCACTGTCGCCTCACAGTTAGAAGGTCTCTGTTTTGAGTCTCGCCTGGGTCGGTTGGCATTTCTGTGTGGAGTTTGCATGTTCTCCCCATGGGTTTCCTCTGGGTGCTCCGCTTTTCCCCACAGTCCAAACACATGTACTATAGGTGAATTGAATAAACTAAATTGTCTGTAGTGTATGTGTGTGAATGAGTGTGTATGGGTGTTTCCCAGTACTGGGTTGCAGCTGGAAGGGCATCCGCTGTGTAAAACATATGCTGGATAAGTTGGTGGTTTATTCCGCCGTGGCGACCTCAGATGAATGAATGACTTCTAGAGAAAAATGCTTATATCTCAGCTTTTTTTTTGGCCAGATTTTGTTTTTGAATGACTGTACCCAAGCACCATTTCAATCAAAATCAGGCCTAATTCCAGTCTGTGTTAAGATATTTTTAGGAGTTCAAAACTCCTTGCTAAAGTGACCTTCCTGATTAAATTCTGATTCATTTCCTTTGGTCTATCCGGCAAGGTCAAAAATGCAAAAGCAAAAATGTAAACATGAGATAATAGTATAGATTAAAACTGTATTTCTGATTAAGTGAAATGCTTTACTTCATTGAAAAGCTTCTTTCATTTAAGTGATCCACTTTATAAAGCATATATATGTCATGAATTAAATGGCAATGGCAATCAAACGGATTTTTAAATCATACATAAAGTTATGACAACACAGTATGTGTGTGATATAACAGTATCGTCAGTAGTGCTGCAGGGTGTATATATGCAATATATATTTTTATTTATTATTAAATAAGTCTCTTATAATTTATATCTCTACAGTACACATATCAGTGGGTCAGTTTCTGGGGCAGTTTCTTATATTTAATTTAATTTAGATTGATTTAATTTAAATGTATTGTATTTAATTCAATTGCATTCATTCATTCATTCGGTTTCTTTTCGGCTTAGTCCCTTTATTAATCTGGGGTCGCCACAGCGGAATGAACCGCCAATTTATCCAGCATATATATTATGCAGTGGATGCCCTTCCAGCTGCAACCCATCACTGGGAAACATCCTCATACATTCATTCACACACATACACTATGGACAATTTAGCTCACCCAGTTCACCTATACCACATGTTTTTGGACTTGTGGGGGAAACCAGAGAAGCCATAGGAAACCCACGCCAACACAGGGAGAACATGCAAACTCCACGATTGGTGTGTGGCGGTTTTCGGGTGTGGCTTAGCGAAGGGTCAATTGTATTTCATTTAATTGTACTTATTTTGTTTTATGAAATACATTTACAGCATTTGGTGAGCATAATACTCTCTTCCAGAACTATTCCAAAGTTAGGGGCTGTAAAAAAAAATGTATAATATGATATCTTGATATATTATTGAATGGACTGTTTAATTTCTTGCTTCTGATTAGCTGGATGGTGTTTAGTAACATCCTTTAATGCACAGGTAGTTTAGTCCGTTTTGAACACAATTTGAAATGCAGTTAACTCAAACATTAATAGTAAAGGTTTTACATCAGGTGGTTCTTTGCCTTCGCATCATGCATTAAAATCATTTATCAACGCACTCTGTTGGTTGTCCCTTACTTAAGCATTATATATTTCTCTCCACTGATGTGCTTATTGCCTAATTTAATTAAGTTTTCATATAACAGATTTTAAAAAGAGTAATCTTTTAACATGTTTTTACCGAATCAAAATTTTACTTCACAGCCACTATCAAGTTCAAGTTTAGTTTATTTATATAGCATGTTTCCAACTGCCACAAGGCCACACAAAGTGCTTTACAGATAAAATACAAACAAGCAGTATAGGAATAATAAACAAAACCGCAATAGACACAATGTAAAAGAGGGTATAAAAGATGTAAAATGGATCATACAAAAACTGTTTGGTTTCTATGCCTAAAACAGGAAAGTAAGAGACTCTTTAAATAATTCCATCTATTTAAAAGATGCTTCCACAGTTGACCACACTAAACAGGATTAACGTTTTGCCCTCAGAAACTAAGAAAATGTGTCAGGTCAGAGGTAAAAGTGGGGCATCAAATTATTACACCAAAACATGAAGTTAAATATTTAGGTCGCATTTTAGATAGTAATTTGACAGGCGAGAAGATGCCTGTTATAGTTCTTTCAAAAATTTGTTCTAAAATTATGTTTTTAGCATGACAAGCAGACCTCCTAGATACCCAAGCTTAGAAAAAATATTAGCTAGTACATTAGTGCAGCCATACTTTGACTATGCTGCAGCTTTTTGGTACAGCTGTAGTTCTAAAAAAAAATGCAGACGGCCCAAAATAAGTTGTGTAGAATTGTTATGAAAGTTCTTCCACTGACACATTTAAATAATGAACATTATAGTCAAAGTAATTTTTTAAAAGTTGATAAAAGGGTAAACTTTATGAAATGAGTGATGGTGTTTAAGATTTTAAAGAAAATTATCCCAAAATATTTTCTTAACTATTATGCTTAAGTTAGTGAGGTACACTGTCATTCTAAAAGAGCGAGTAGCAGGGATATTTATCCTTGTAGATTTAAGAATGAATCAGGTAGAAATCGTTTTTTGTGTATTAGCTCTGTTGCTTGGAATGTTTTGCCTAAGAATTTTAAAGAGGTTCAATTTGAGAGTGTTTTTAGAAGGGAAATAAAAAAGTGGTTGTTTTACAGTTGAAGTTGAGGATTTTGCTGTGCCGAGTTGCTGAGCTGATGATGTTTGCACTCCATTTATGATTTGCTCGCTTATTTTTTAAGATTATTGAGGACCACAATGCAAATAAGCCTGTGGCTTTTTGTGTATTTTATCCTCAACAGTTTTTAAAATATGTATGAATTAGTCTAACTGGACTTGTTTGTATATTTTTGTTAAAATTGCCAAATTCAATCAATCAAGCAGTGACACAGCCATTTTTTATTCTAGTGGCAGTGCGTTCCAAAGGCGAGGACCGGCTACGGCAAATGCACGTTCTCCCCTAATTTTGAGGTGGACCTTTGGGATTTTTAATAAAAACTGATCAGCTGAATGAAAGTGTCTGGATGGAGTGTAGGCCACAATCAGTTGGGATGAATAATGGGGGCCCAAGCCATGTAAGGCTTTATACACAAAAAGAAGGATTTTAAATTTGATTCTTTATCTCACCGGTAGCCAATGGAGAGACCTCAAAATGGGAGTGATGATGTGCATATTTCGTGTGCACATTTGTTAAAAATGTAGCTGCTCCGTTTTGCACTAACTGTAGGTGAGTGATCTGAGACTTAGGCAGCCCAAAATAGAGACTATCAGTGCTGAAAATGTGCAAAAGCCTCCTCTAGGCCTGTGTTACAGAGACTAAACTGTGATTGTGTTCATGTGTTTCAGCTGGCTCGTGTGCAGGAGGATCTGCGTCAGTGTCAGATAGACAGAGATGAAGCGCTGCAGACAGTGAAGGACCTGGAGCACAAGGTTTTTGAACTGGAGGTCGAGACGGAATCCAAAGCTCACTCAAACGACAAAACCAGACAAGTCAAAGTTTTAGAGGTGAAGCGCTAATAGAGACATCTCATCCAGTGTTTACTGAACTGCTCAGTACATGTAGAGTATATTTGCTGTAATGTAAATGTTGCTTCTATCTGTCAATAGGACCGTCTGTCTGCAGTTCAGACGGAGCTGGAGGAGGAAAGACAGAGTGGAGAGTTGCTGATGGACAGAATAGACAGAGGAAGAGAACAGGTGAGATCTTTCAGACACATATATTCATATTTTGTTATTATGCAATGATAAGTGGGTGATATCATCAAAACTATATAGGACTGGGCAATAAAATGGTAACAATAAGTATTAATGTATCTTTCCTTCTGAAAATTGACAACAAGTGTTTGATAAATGTTATCAATATAAGCAGAACTAATCTGTGCTGCTTATTTGTGCCACATGGACCGTTTATCCATCCATGCAAACAGCTATGCAAGTTTGTTTCTTTTGTTTTCATGCCAAGTAGGCTATTTAGAAGGCTATTCCACAGATTTACTATAGATTTACTGTAGTATATGTAACTGCAGCTAGTATTGTGACAGCATTGAAAGATTTACAAGATGTGAATTTGATTAAATGTACTAATGTAGACATGCATTACAGGAGAAATTGAATATTTTTACAGGAATTGATAAGCTATAGAATTTGTGCATTTTAACATGGCAATAAGGTGCTATATGCATGGTTTACCTATAATTATAATGATCGAAATGTTTGATACAATGGATCTCATTGTCCAATTTAAATCAAATTAAAGTGAATAGTTCAATGCTATCTTTAGAGATGTTATTGTTTTGCTGAACTTTTGTATTGCATTTACCTATGTATTTTATGCTCAAATAAGGGAACAATAACATGATTTGATGTCACCTGTTAGAACATTCAGGAATTAATATTTCTGTTAAGCTATATTAAAGATTTACTCAAGGTTTAAATATATTTATTATCATAAATATTGTACTTTTCCCAGTGTTGGGTTGCGTCTGGAAGGGCATCTGCTGTGTAAAACATATGCTGGATAAGTTGGTGGTTAATTCCACTGTGGTGACCCGTGATGAATAAAGGAACTCAGCTGAAGGAAAATGAATGAATCAATGAATGAATGAATGAATATGTATTCGTATTTATGAGGTATTCGTCTTATCACATTAAAATAGTAGTAGTTTAACAAATTGACTGTCTGGTTTCGACAGCTTTCTCTGAGAGGCAGACATTAGCATTGAACTTTTTAAAGAAACATATATTTGACATTTATTGAGATAATTATTGATATCAATTGATATAAAAAAGTTATCATGATCTTTTTTTGGTCATGTGACCTAGCTAGTTAGAGATAGAGAAGTATTTCTACAGGTGGGTTGTCAAGCACACTTCATAAATGCACTATTAAAACAAAAAAAAACTCAAATTACTTGCATTACTCCTTTGTTTTTAAGATTTTTACTATGCATAGAAAATGCATAGACTCTAAAAGATATAGACATCCATGATGTCACCGATAGGTTTCTGAAGAGCGTAAATGAATCTACGATTAGGCATGGCCAACCTTTGCCAATTTGTTTGCGTGTCGTCGCACTGACAAGGGATACCAAACAAGGGCAAAAAGGTGGAGCATGAGCGGAGCTACAGACGCCTGCTAGCATTTTGCTTAGACTGGCTTTTCTTTGGGAGAAACTCTTAATACTTTATTACCTGCGACTCGTTTGTGTTCTGACCACATGGGCTTGGCTGTTCACTATATCAATAACGTGTGCAGTGTTTTAATCAGAATCAGAATCAGAAAGCGCTTTATTGCCAGGTATGTTCACACATACGAGGAATTTGTTTTCGTGACCGAGCTTCTACAGTGCAACAGAATTACAGAGACAGGACAAAAAACAGATAATAAATATATTAAAAAAAAAATAGAAGTAAGTAGTGAATGCAAATGTACAAATTGACAAGTGTATGTACATGTTTATTACTATATACAATGTTATATGTGCAGCTGTTATGTGCAAATTGGCAAGTAAAGTGTGTTGTTAAATAAGTGTATATGTGTATAAAAGTGTATAGCAAGTAGTGATGTTGGTTCCGCAATTATTATCATCAAGTGTTCATGAGATGGATTGCCTGAGGGAAGAAACTGTTTCTGTGTCAGGCTGTTCTGGTGCGCAGTGCTCTGTAGCGTCGACCAGAAGGTAACAGTTCAAAGAAGCAGTGTGCTGGGTGTGAGGGGTCCAGAGTGATTTTGGCAGCCCTTCTGCTCGCTCTGGATAAGTACAGTTCTTGGGGAGTAGGAAGGGTTGTACCAGTGATTCGCTCAGCAGTCCGAACTATTCGACGTAGTCTTTGGAGGTCGTATTTAGTAGCTGAGCTAAACCAGACAGTTATTGATGTGCAGATGACTGATTCAATGATGGAGGTGTAGAACTGTTTCAGCAGCTCCTTTGGGAGGTTGAACTTCCTCAGCTGACGAAGAAAGTACAGCCTCTGTTGAGCTTTTTTGACAATGGAGTCAATGTGAGTGTCCCACTTCAGGTCCTGAGAGATGGTGGTGCCCAGGAACCTGAATGACTCCACTGCTGCCACAATGCTGTCCATGATGCTCAGTGCGGGGAGAGCAGGGGGGTTTCTCCTGAAGTCCACTATCATCTCCACTGTTTTGAGCGTGTTGAGCTCCAGGTTGTTGTGACTGCACCAGACAGCCAACTCCTTAACCTCCTGTCTGTAAGCAGACTCATCACCGTCCTGAATGAGGCCGATAAGTGTGGTGTCGTCTGCAAACTTCAAGAGCTTCACAGAGGAGTCTTTTGATGTGCAGTCATTCGTGTACAGGGAGAAGAGCAGTGGGGAGAGGACACACCCCTGGGGGGCACCAGTGCTGATTGTGTGGATACTAGATGAGAATTTTCCCAGCTTCACCAGCTGCTGCCTGTCCGTTAGGAAGCTGTTGATCCACTGACAGACAGAGGTGGGCACAGAGAGCTGAGTTAATTTGGGCAGGAGAAGTTTTGGGATGATAGTGTTAAACGCCGAGCTGAAGTCAACAAACAAGATCCTCACATAGGTCCCTGGTCTGTCTAGGTGTTGCAGAGCATAATGCAGTCCCATATTTACTGCATCATCCACAGACCTGTTTGCTCTGTAGGCAAACTGAAGAGAGTCCAGTGAGGGTTCAGTGATGTCCTTCAGGTGGGCCAGCACCAGTTTTTCAAAAGACTTCATGACCACAGATGTTAGTGCCACCGGTCTGTAGTCATTTAGTCCTGTAAGTTTGGGTTTCTTTGGGATGGGGATGATGGTAGAGCGTTTGAGGCAGGAGGGCACTTCACACAGCTCCAGTGATCTGTTGAAGATCAGGGTGAAGATGGGGGCCAGTTGGTCAGCACAGGATTTTAAACAGGCTGGTGTTATAAAATCTGGGCCTGGGCCTGGTTAAAAACACTGTTGTAATACATTGAGCCACTAAGCATTGTTCTTATGATGTTTTTCTACAGGAGGAAAATGTGAATTACTTCTAAATACTTCAGATATAATCTGTGTTAGTAAATGCAAGGCTATTTATGAAATCCAGGCAAAACACTGTATGAAAACGTTTCAGATGACTGTTCTAGAGCCTACAGCTAATCAATCTGTCAGATTCTGGAGTGCATTACAGGTCTAAAGAAAATTATAAATGATCTTAAATAAAACAAATACATTTATAGAGATGGTATATAAGTATATATTTGAGATAATGCCATTAAAGACCTAATGTCTGCATTATACAGACTACACTTGCATTTATCTTTAAGGAGCACTTCACTTCTTTTGAAAATAGGCTCATTTTATATGTTTTTAAGAGGTAAACTGTTGAGTTTTAAATTTTTTTTATCTATTCAACTGATCACTTTTAGCTTAGCTTAGAATAAATCATTGAATCAGATCATTAGCACCTCACTCAAAAAATTCCTAGTTACCTAACTGGGGACTATTTTTAGGCACTGCGTAATATCATTCTGCCTGTTGCTGCAGTAGTTCGACACCAAAGTTCCCTGATTATTATGCTGGAATGAGAGTATAGTTCCTAGCCATATTGACTTCGAAAAGAGCAACTTTTCATTTTCCATTGGTCTTAGTAGGCTACACAATGTAACTACAGATGAGTCAAGTTTTAAATAGGAAAATAGCTAAACTCTTTTTTGATTTTTTTTTTTTTTTTGCGAGACGTCTAATGTGATTTAAGGATTTATGCTAAGCTAAGCTAAAAGTGCTCCCATCAGTGTGGGAATTCGGCTAAATGATTTGAAAAATAGTTAAACTGAACTATTTAACTCTAGGGTGACTTGTAAAAGGAGACTTTTCCAAAAAAAAGTGGAGTGTTCCTTTAAAACTTGCTGAAGAATTGGATGTAGACGCTACTGTTTTTAAGATCTCTGCTCAAAGCTACAGCTATTTAGCTTGAATGCTTGATCCATTGTTGGGTTCGTCTTTTACAAGTCACACTAGAGTTAATTCACACCAGAGCGAGAGAAAGATGGAGTGGGAGAGCATTGTGCGAGAGCTTGCGTAATCGCTCTGTTTGGCAGCCTGCCTCCCGCTGAGAGAGTGCCTGTCCAAAATTCAGGCATCAATTAAGCACTCTCTGCAAAAGCTCCACTTCGGCCAGAAAATGAAAGCGGCCAGGCATCTCGGGTCGGCCAGTGGCAGAGCTCACTCTGAAAGCATTTTGGCCCAAGCAGAGATTTGAAGCAAGAGGCTGGAGAAAATCTTCCTTTATGACTGACAAAGCTGGTAAAGGGAACATTTGGAGTCTGAGGCAAAAATGATATATGCCGCTTGAGGAATGAGGTGTGGTTTCTGCAATGTCAGTTTTTGGGTGTGCTCAGAATTGATTTGATTTAAAAACTCTTCATTCAATATTTGGTTGCACAGGAAAAAAGAGGACTGAATTTTTTCTTGTTTTGCCTACAACTTAACTCTGGTGTCTAGAATATGAGCATAGCATAGGCCAAAGACATTAAAAGAACATGATGTCACAAGATCCAACTCCAAAGCCCTGGTCAGATCACGCGCATTTGTCATGATTTCGGCACGATTTCTTTGACGTAGGGTGTTTTGGTGAGTCGTAAACAACAAATGGCTATTATGACACAATATTCAATCGTGTCTTCTCATGTAATGTGGCATAGTTCACGACAACCGATATCATGCCTGCAATGCCTAACAACATCATCACAGAGAGTCTAGTATGTAAATTATTTCCTCTTTCTTCACGACGAGCTCCATCACATGGGTGACACTGTGCAATAGGAGCACATCATTTCTTGGTTATCTCAGCAGGTGCTGCCATTAATACACCGGTCAGGTAATCAAAAAATAGGCTGCATATTTACTTATGGGTGGAGAAGATCCATCATTGATTATGCAAACTTTAACTACCTTTTCTAAAATATTAAGGCATTTTAAGTAATTTTATCTGACAGACTGGCACAAATATGCAGACATCTAAATTCTCACAAGTTTCTGAGTTCTCTCATCCTTCCAACTGAGTTTGTTCTTCCAAGGAATATGTTCAGTGCTGCTAATACATTGCAAAAGCATGTCCTGTTTATTCTAATTTGTCATTAATAGTGAAACAATTTAATATAGGCTTCTCGGAAACTGTGAATATTTCACTTTAAATTTATTTAGGCGAGATAACCATTTTATTTAAAAAATAAATAAATAACACAATCTCACAGCAATTCATGTTTTGGCACTTATAGCGGACTTGTTTTGAAGCGCATCACCTCAGATGTTATTTGTTATTCTTGTTTGTCTAGTAGATAACTGACCAACAAAAGATACATTTATACAAATCATACATTCATACAAATATTTTTTTGGTTTGTGCCCTTTCACTACTCAACTGTGCAGTGGATGATTTGTTTCGTTCTGTGAAAATAAGAATTTAATAAATGCTTCATTGTGATTGTATCACAGATCTCGGTTATATATTTGCTAATTTTTTAATGTCATTATTTTAAAGATTATGTCTTGAGCATCTGCTTTTTCCTCGCTGCTGATGTGCTTTCATTTTCTCTGTCTCACTTGCGGCAAGTTCAGGCGAGGGAGTGTTAAAAAGCAGCCCATGACAGGAAAATATACATTTAGATTTCCAAAAAAATATCTTAATATTAAAAAGGAATCATAAGTTTGATCCTATCAATGTCACAAGGAATGCCCTTAAATAATCTAGTTATTAGTTGTCAGTGTTTATTGAGATTGCTCATCAAAGACGTCATGGCATGACTGATTGTGAAGGAACGTGTAGTCTGGCATGTTTGTTGACCATGAAAGAGTGAAGATTTTATAAAGAAAAAAATCCCATAATCTGACATAGTGACGTTTGTAACGGACAATAAAAATCGTGAGATCTGACCAGGACTTTAAAAAGACAAAAGCCTCAAGAATACTGTTTTTCTTGTCGTTGGAATTATAATTATAGTTCATTACAGGCATAGGAATCACGTCACCATCTAGAAGTGCGTGTGTATGTGTGAGAAAAAAATCCCAGGTGCTTTTCTGAGGCTTGTACATGTTTTGTAAGCTTTTCACAAGCTCTCATCGAATAAAAAATGTCATTATGCAGCTATGTGAAAAAAAGAATTGAAGGACCATTTAAAATTAGTGTAAAAAATGTAATGTTTGTTTATTTATTATTATTAATTACTGATGAGTACTTTTTGTGCATAAGGTAACCAAAAACTTTAAGAAAAAAAGGAAAGTACAGAGATGTAAATGACAGTATTTAATGTGAAATTTAGAAGAAATGTTATCAGACCTTTAATAAATAATATAAAAATAATAAATATAAAAAATAAATCTAAATATAAATATTTTACTCATATCCAAGCCTAGTAAAAGTGACCTGTTAATGTTTTCTATAGCTGTATGTGCACACGTACAGTGCAGCATTGTTTTGGATGGTTGGTTGTATACAAAATTTAAATAATAAAAGTGTGTCTACAGAACCAAACCCCCACTTTTTTATTGTTGTTGTGTGTTTTTTAATCAAGCTGGTTAATTTTAGGATCATGCATCATTTGTTGAACCCATGACTTCCTGAACTCTAACCTCATGAAACTTTCTTCGAGTAGCCCAAATTTGTCCCTTTGCTTATTGTTTCCTAAAGCTAATCTGGTGCATTGGTCCGATTGCACCTGTCGCAACACATTTGGAGCCTTTATAAAGCGACAAATCTAGATCGAGGCTGAAGACGTGATTAATAGATTATGAAGGAGAGGAGCGTGTGAGCTTTTTTTAATTGTCTGGAAATAGAGGATATGACATAATAGTGTTACACTCAGACCGAGGTGAGCAGGAACGGTAGAGGGTTCTGTGGAGACGGGCTGGCGTTCAGGAGTGGGGGTGATGCTGGGGCAGGCACACCTGCGGCCGTGGCAGCAGGTGCATGAACGGCTGTCTAAATGAGAGTAATCTCCCATTCTTTGCTCACATACTCTATCTCTCTCTCTCTCTCTCTCTGTGTGTGTGTGTGTGTGTGTGTGTGTGTGTGTATGGCTCTCGTGCTTTGATTAGTTTCAGTGTGTTTTCTGCTCTGCTGACGCAGCGCCCTGCAGTGTAGTGCGGCACACGCGGCCCATCACTCATCCCTGAGCCCCACTGTCACGCGCTAATTGGCATAAAATATCATCCACTCTTAACGCCTGGCAGCAGACAAAAAGAGCCATCTTCTCTCCATCGATCGCTTTCTTTTCCTCCTTTTCAATTTTGATCCTTCTTTCCTATCTGTCTTCTAGTCCACAGTCTGAAAACAAGTTCCCTCTGTCTTTTCAACAGCTTTGGAGCATTTTGAAGACTGATGTCTATGAGTTAATATTGTTGGTTTGGAGATTTTCCAGCAGCTGCTTTGTTGATGTTTTGGAGAAATTAGAGAAAAATGTGAACATTCAGGTTATGGTGATGGAGAGAAAGAAAAGAGTAAATATCTCCACACTGATGTTATTCCTACAAACATTATTATACATCTACTGCAATGTTTTTTTCCAATAAGAAAACATTAAACTAAGACTGACAGCACAGATATTTAATGCTAAAAAAGATTTCAGTTTCAAATAAATGTAGCATAACCTTTTATTACGGTGATTTCTGAAAGGCACTGTGCACTGAAGTAATGGCTTTGCCAGCACAGAATTAAATGACCTTTTAAACTGTACACTACCGGTCTAATGTGTGAGGTCAGTTTTAATTTTTCATGCATTTTTAAATTAAATGATTCCATTCATCAAGGTGGCTTTTATTAAATGTAAAAAAAAAATGTTACATTGTTAAATATTTATTAAAATTTTAAATAACAGATATTTTATTGTACAGTATGTAGTTTCGAATGAAATTATTACTCCAGTCATTATTGCTTTTATTACTATTACCATTAATAATAATAAAAATAGTAATAATAATAATATTAATATTAGAGTGATTTCTGAAGGATCATGTGACTGAAGACTGGAGTAATGAAGCTGAAAATTCATCATTAAAAACACTGAAATAAATGATTAAATTAAATGATCAAGTACTTTTGAACAGTTATTTTAAAGTGCAATAACATTTCACAATTTTACACTTTGTACTGTATTTTTGATGTAATACATGCAGCCTTAGTGAGCAGGATAAGCTCATATTAAAACATTTAAACATCCTACTGAGCCCAAAGTTTTGACTGGTAGCGTAGATTTTTTTGACTGATAGTTTGTCGACAGCTAGCTCTCTGCAACTCTCACACGCCCTCTGAAGCTAAGCAGAGCTAGGTTACTACCGGAAGTGGTGTTAGTGAGACCAACAGGGGGCGCTCAACCTTCAGTCTGTGTGGGTCCTAACACCCCAGTATAGTGAAGGGGACTCTATAGTCTTTGAGTGTCCAGACAAGTGCTACATAAATTTAAGGAAATTATTATTATTATTATTATTATTATTATTATTATTATTATTATTATTATTATTATTATTATTATTACTACTACTACTACTATTAGATCAAATGAAGAATTATTTTAAATTCAAATTGTAATATTCTATTCTTTTGATCAAATCAAAGACTCTGTGAGCATAAGAGACTTGTTTATAATATATTTACTGACCCTAAACTTTTGAACAGTAATGTTATGGTTAAATATGATCACTGTTGAAAATAATTTTAATGTTAATGAATACAATTAAAATGAACCCCTTATTAATAAAGGGACTAAGCCGAAAAGAAAATGAATGAATACTATGTAATACATAATACATAAAAAGAACAATATATCCTTTAGTGGGGTATGTGTAATCATTAGGACGTTTGTGTAATCATAAGCCTGTTTGATTTTGATCAGTTTTACAGAAAACAGGACGACATATGTGATGTCACTTCCAAAGTAAACGTGCATTGATTTACAAATTTAATCTGTATTACTCTGAAAAACATGACAAAAATGATGAGGAAGAACATTACTTTACTAGAGTAACTGGGATTTTCCCTATTCTAGTGTATTTGACATCTTTTGTAAAAAATAAATGAAAAAAGTTATTAAAATTGGTACAAATTAGCAGTTTCAGTTTTGGAAGCTAGCTCAACTAATTGAGTACTTCTTATACATTTAGACAACATACTGATGTACAGTGCTCAGCATATATGAGTACACCCCTCATAAATCTCTTTTTTATATCATATTTTTAATAGGAACTGTACAATATTATATTTGTGCATATACATTAGATTAGTCAGTACTGAAACCAAATCTGGAGCTTATCTAACAAAATAACTTAGGATAACAGTCCAAAAACTAGTATAGCCAAGTTTATATGTTGGAAAAATATTAAATACAAATTTAAAAAAGAGGAAAAATCTAACAAGAAAAAAAGGAAACTTTAATTGAAATTTTGTAGGTTGTATTTTTTCTTTTTGTAATATTTTGCTTGAATTTAATTGAAATATCTTTCAATTTCTAAATATGTTTTGTGACAAAAATATTATGTTAATAAATACATCTGCTTAATAAATCTGGTTTGTTTAAATGCACCAAAATGCATAGCCTATATTTACAGAGAAATGGAGAAAAATAATCATTTTCAAGATCAATTATTCTGAACACTGTATTGTTCCCTTGAGATTTTGAGATTTATTCTATTTTGTTTACTTGGTCCTAAAAAACATCTTTTCATCTTAAATTTGCTTTCATAAAAAGCACAGAAATCTTGCATTAATATGATTTTACATGTCCCAATGTTTGCATCAAAAGTAGTAGCCAGACAGTTGGGGTTGGAGGTGTTTTGTTATTGTTGTTGTGTTGCGTTAGGGCATTTTGCTATTATGTTTGTGTGTGTTTGTGTGACAGTTGGAGCAGATGAGGAATGAGCTGATGCAGGAGAGAGCCAGCAGACAGGATGTGGAGTGTGACAAGATCTCCCTGGAGAGACAGGTAAAAACAAACCCTCCTGACTCTGATCGATGCCTTCAACAGCCATCATCTCCACCTCTCCAACCAGCAAAACACTTTAGTCAAGTCATCTTTATTTCTATTTCAATGTAGATTGTATCAAAAGCACATACATACAGTAGATAAGCAGAAAAAAGATAGAAAGCAATAGTAGGGAACATATGAAATATGATTTAGTTTAATTTACAGTTGTTTTCAACCACTAACAAGCATTGTGGAGTGCTGAAGTCACGCTTTCAAAATTGTTCACACAAGGCAAACTGTGAATTATTGCATTGTTCAAAATGACTAAACACTTTTGTCATTCATGCTCTACAAGCAGTAAATATCAATGCATTTTCAGTGCATTATTGCATGTTAATAAACTTATTTCAAAAGATTCAAAACAGACTGATGGTACATTTCATGCATTTATTTTGAAACAGAAGCAATCTTAGCAGAAAATTACAAAATCATGCCATGCTGATCGCATTTAGCTCAAAACCAACTCCTATTTTCAACCACATGACAATAATCAATGAGCTGTCATTGAGAGCCAAATGTTACATCAGTAGTACACATTTCACAACAAACAGAAGAAATCAGCATCATTTGATAATAAGGCAACTGTGTGTATACTATACATACAATATAATGTCTACATTTTACATGTACCAGAATTTTGAAGTGTATTACATGACAAGAATTATTTAGTTGTACACTCCAAAGCTTGTCTCTCTAATTTGCAGTTTAACAAATGTTTTGAAGTGTTTCAGATTGCAGCAATTTATTTGTTTCATTCTATCACACATTCTTTAGCACATTCAAGACAGTAAAATGTGGTGAATGTAAAATTATACACTAATGTACATGAAGATTTATTCAAACTCAAAAATAAAAGTAGTTAATTCCTGTAAAGCTCCCTGTTGTTACTGATTTTTAGGTCAGTATGTTTTTGAATGAGAATTGTTGTTTGTGTTTTGGTGAAACAAGCTTATTTTAAGACATATGAACTGGGTATCACTTCATTTTGATGGTCTCTTTAACACATTGTTGAATTTAAGGTACATTGCATCTACATGCCAACTAATTCTCATTAGATTATACTGTAAGTAGACTGTTAGGTTGTGGTTAGGGTTAGGATTAGTGTTAGGGTTAGGGTTAGTGTAAGTTGACATGTACTTGCAAATGTTCTAATAATCAGTTAAATGTCTGATGAAGGAGCAGTATCAGCAGATATTAAGAAGACTAGGGAGTCAATATAGAGCCATAGATACTTGCAACTTGAAATTAAGGTGTGCAAACAAAAAATAAAGAAGCAAAGAATTGCAAAAAATTATGTAAATCTCAAAAAGAGAAAGAATTCTGAAAAAGAATTTTGCAAACAGTAAGAAGAAGAAATCAAGTAGTTGGAAAAAATATTTTTTTTAATAGTTAATATTTTTTTTAATAAATATGTGATTATTTTTTATTTAAACATAATAAATGTTTAAATCGTCAAACAGTAAAACTCGCAAATTAAAATGTGCATTGCAATTTTGTAAAGGCAATACTGGAAAAAATATTTACCAAATATAATCTTTAAAAAAAATTGCAAATATTTATTTTTTCCCAGTACTTGATTTTTATTTGCAGTTCTTTATTTTTGTTTGCAAAATTCCTTTTTATTTCTCAATTTATTTCTCAAAACTCAATTTTCCCTTTGCGATTTTATTTTATTTTATTTTATTTTATTTTATTTTATTTTATTTTGATTTATTTTATTTTATTTTTTGAGATTTGCATTATTTTTTAATTTTTTTTATTTAGTACTTTATTTTGTTTGCAAAACTTTCTTTTATGTTGCAATTATACAGTTGAAGTCCTCCTTTAAATTTTCTTTTTTAAATATTTCTCAAATGATGTTTAACAGAGCAAGGAAATGTTCACAGTATGTCTGATAATATTTTTTCTTCTAGAGAAAGTCTTCTTTGTTTTATTTCCACTAGTATAAAAGCAGTTTTTAATTTTTTAAAGGCCATTTTTAGGTCAAAATTATTATCCCCCTTTAAGCTATTTATTTTTTGATAGTCTACAGAACAAACCATCGTTATACAATAACTTGCCTAATTCCCCTAACCTGCCTAGTTAACCTAATTAACCGAGTTAAGCCTTTAAATGTCACTTTAAGCTGTAAAGACGTGTCTTGAATAATATCTAGTCAAATATTATTTACTGTCATCATGGCAAAGATAAAATAAATCAGTTATTAGAGATGAGTTATTAAAACTATTATGTTTAGAAATGTGTTGAAAAAATCTTTTCTCCTTTAAACAGAAATTGGAGAGAGAATAAACAGGGGGCTAATAATTCTGACTTCAATTGTATATGGCCCTATATTGACTCCATAGCAGACAGTCTACTAATACTCAAATGAGAAGCAATTTGCATGTAGTTGCAATACAACTTTTAGTCAACAAAATGTGCAAAAGGGACCAGTACAATAAAGTCTTACCACGAGTTGTGTTCTGTTGTGTTGGTATGAGTGAGTTTTAGAGGTGAGCTTGAACAGTTTTGAAAATGTGGTTTTAGTACTGCATGTCACTAACCTTCTTTACATACAATTTCTTGTTTCTTTTTGTATGAAGAATAAAGATCTGAAGAGCAGGATTGCTTATCTGGAAGGATCTCACAAGCCTAGTAAAGATGGACTGGTGTCCCAGCTGGAGACCCGCATCCAGGAACTGGAGGAGAGACTGGAAGGAGAAGAGAGGTACACCAGCTAATGCATCTAATGCAATGGTCTCAAACTCAATTCCTGGAAGGCCACAGCTCTGCAGAGTTTAGCTCCAACCACCTCCAACTCACACCTGCTAAATAGTCTCTAGTTTGAGGGTGTTTGATTAGGGTTGGAACAACACTGTGTAGAGCTCAGATCCTCTAGGGATTGAGTTTGAGACCCATGATCTAATGTGTCCTAGACATCACACGTCATTGGATTTGAACAAAATGTTTGAACTCGAGTAAAGAAAAGAAAAGTAGGTAAATTTAAGGATGACATTTTAACAGGGATCGAGCTAACCTGCAGCTGGCAAATCGACGACTCGAGCGGAAGGTGAAAGAAATGATGATGCAGGTGGACGAAGAGCATCATTCACTGCAGGATCAGAAAGATCAGGTCAGCAAGTCTTCTAATTAGGGGAAAACACCACAAAATTGTCTATTTTTTAAACATCTCTTGTGTATTGACAGTTTATATCTAAATAAAGAGACAATTTTCTAGTGTAGATCAAAAACAGGTTTAAATATATTAAAGGTATGGTACACTCAAAACTAAAAATTCTGTCATCTTTGTGTTTCTGTTTTCTGTCGAGCACACAAGTTATTATGTTAGATAAAATATGTAGGAAACCTGTAACAACTGACTTCCATAGCACTTGTTTTACCTACCATGGAGGTTAATGGTTACAGGTTTTTAACATTTCCCAAAAAATCTTCTTTTGTGTTCAGTAGGACATAGAAACTCATAATGGTAGTAAATCCTTTTAGTTTTTGCACACTTTCTCCCGTTAAGCAGCACAGCTTTTTCTAGCTTTGATAATAAAAGTTGTTATGAGTAATAATGTTAAAGGGCACCTATGATGAAAATCATCTTTTGGAAGCTGTTTGGACAAAACTGTGTGTAGGTATAGTGAGTCCACAGTCATATTGGGTTGATATGAAAACATTAAAATAGGATTGTGACAGAGGAGTGCGGTTTCCCTGCCCACCGATTTGATTGACAGCTGTGTATTAACATGTCTCCATAGTAACGCGTATAATCATATAAACAAGACAGGACGTGCATAAAGTAACTGGGATTAAAAGATCTGTTCAGCTCTCTGTGATCATCATAAAATGTGATCAAGACTGAGTTTTACAAGTTTCTAACGTTTATAAATCAGTGCATGCTTGTTATGAATTACAGCGATTTCACCATCTTCATCACCACAGCCGCATGTCAGCACGATTATAAAAGATGCTTCAATCCCAGTTTGTGGATGTCAAATCAGGTTTATTTTGTACATTAACATAACGGATATCTATACAGCAGTAGATATTAACCTGTATCCTGTCATATTTGCAGTGCAAATTTAAACGTGTGCAATGTGTGTGTGCGTGAACTTTGTAACGTCATTGTGTGTGACTCATCATTGCAGAAAGGCTTGAATTAACTCCACAACAAATACATCAAATAATCATTGGGAAAGTTCTTACTGAAGTATTTCTCACAGACGTTACATGAGATCTGCTTCCTTCATGTCTGTCACTGTGCTGTTTATCTGACCCAGCCGAGGCGGAGATTGAGACACACTCTGACAGGCATGTGGGAACTGTCGGCAGGCAGAACTAACATTAAAAGCACAGGCCACAAAAACAACTACATTGTGCTCAGAGCTGAAAATTTCAATAATCTGAAAGGTATAATAAATAATCTAAGTTTAAGTTTTGAAGTTAAGTTTAACAACTTCATTAATCCCACCATAGGTAATTAAATTAGGGCAGTAGCATTTCATGATACAACAAACGCATAAAGAGACAAATCACTTACGAACAATATTCAAAAACACAATCCAGCATGCTTTATAATAACTTCATAAATAGTACTTAAAAAACAGAAAGGACTCGTATATTACACATTTAAAACTTGCTAAAATGTGAGGTTGTTAAGCCTTATTGCCTCAGAAACAAAGGGGGATTTATATCTGTCAGAAGAGCATGTAATGCTTCTAAACCTTCTTCCAGAGGGCAACAACAACAACAAAAAGGCTTCAGAGGATGGGAATCATCTCCTGTCACACTTTGAGTTTTCATTTCTGATGCGTGTTTTAAGCTGAAACTTTACAGACACATTCTGGAGATGCAAAAGACTTATCCTAAATCTTAAAATAGGGGTCAAATATGTGCCCTTTAAAGATTTAGCTTTGAATCACAGGAATAAATGACATTTTGAAATGTATTAAATGGAAAGTGTTTACATCTGATGAAATAAATTTTTGGCATGTAGTAAAAATCTAAACAATCTAAAATAAAGCAATAATGATGCAAGTGGATGAAAAACATCATTCACTGCAGGATCAGAAAGATCAGGTCAGCAAACAGCCCTCCACTGAGAGGACAGTAAGATCTTAAGTAACAGATAAAAGTAAGTAAGCTATATATATATATATATATATATAAACTGTGTGTGTATGTGTACGGGTTGAAAGAAAAGTAATGTTGCAATAGTGTGCAACAGTGATTCTGCTGAATTGTGATAAATATGTAGTCGTTGCTGTCTGTCTCTTATGTGGTGCTCTATGTGTGTGTGTAGCTGAACCTGCGTCTGAAGGCTCTGAAGAGGCAGATGGATGAGGCGGAGGAGGAGATCGACCGACTGGAGCACAGCAAGAAGAAACTGCAGAGAGACCTGGAGGAGCAGCAGGAGGCCAACGAACAGCTCCAGAGTCAGCTCAAAACACTGCGCACTGAGATGAGGTAATGATTTACACGCTGCTCTGAGAAATACATTACCGCTGATCTGGGTTCAGTAGCTTCAGGTCATCTGTAGCAATTCATTACCACTGATGGACTGACATCTTACTGTATTTGCTATTAAAAATCAAGCTGTCGTCTTCGTCCGTCTGAGTATTTATATTCAACCATAATATAATATTGTAATCGTTTAAATAAAGTGCAAGTTGACATCATCAAGTTCAAAAGCATTGACTGAGTAGTAAAGCCTTTTACACCATAACATTTTTTTTTACATTAATTTAACTTAATTAATACCACACAAGGAAGAATGCGGTTTTCTCTTTTATCCATATTAGAGTGTGATTTTGCAAATTAAATGATTTTACTCAATAATTATAGGGCACCTATGATGAAAATGTACTTTTGTAAGCTGTTTGGACAAAACTGTGTGTAGGTATAGTGTGTCCACAGTCATATTGGAGTTATATAAACACAACAAGTCTCTTTTTTTTAATTTCCTGAAAATAAAATAGGACCTAAACCCCAGTGATTTTGAAGCACACTGCAACGTGACATAGGAGTGCAGTTTTCCCCACCCACCGATTTGAATGACAGGCACCATGTTTCTATAATAACATGTATACACGTGTCCACAGAACATTTAATTGCAAATAAACTGGGATTAAAATATATGTTACAACTCTCTCTGATTTTTTAAATAAGTTTTATAAGTTCATTCATTCATTCATTCATTTTCATTTTATTTTATTTTATTTTATTTTCGGCTGGGGTCGCCACCAACTTATCCAGCATTCGTTTTATGCAGCGGATGCCCTTCCAGCTGCAACCCATCACTGTGAAACACATACACACTTATTCACACACACATACACTATGGACAATTTAGCGTACCCAATTCACCTGTACCGCATGTCTTTGGTACGGTGGGGGAAACCGGAGCACCCGGAGGAAACCCACGCGAAAGCAGGGAGAACATGCAAACTCCACACAGAAACGCCAACTGACCCAGCCGAGGCTCGAACCAGCAACCTTCTTGCTGTGAGGCAACAGCACTACCTACTGCGCCACTTCGTCGCCCTGTTTTATAAGTTTAAAACGTTTTTAAAACAGCATGTTTGCAGTAAAGCCAGCAAAATCGCAGTAGTTTTTAACCGCTTTAATCACCACAGCCACATGGTGTCAGTAAACGTGCATATATATATATATATATATATATATATATATATATATATATATATATATATATATATATATATATATATATATATATATATATATATATATATATATATATACTGTATATATATATATATATATATATATATATATATATATATATATATATATATATATATATATATATATCTGTGTGTGTGTGTGTGTACTGCAAACAGCATTTGTGTGTGACTCATCATTTCAGAAAGGCTTGAATAAACTCCACCAGAAATACTTGAAAGACGCTTGGTATTTTTGATTAATGAACTGTATTTCATCTTCATCCGTGTCTGTCTCCGTCACTGACTGCTGTTTATCTGACAAAACACATGATGAGAAGCAGACACACACGTGGGAATAGTGGGCGGGGAGAAGCAGCTCATTTGCGTTTAAAGCCACAGGCTACAAAAACAGCTACACTCTATTCAGACGCCAAAATGGGCAGATTCTGGAGGCTGTAATAAATAATCTGATGGGTGTTTTGAGCTGAAACTTTACAGACACATTCTGGAGACACCAAAGGCTTATCTTAGATCTTGTAAAAGGGTAAATAGGTGCCCTTTAAGCAAATAAGAAGTTAATATTTGGCACCATATTATCATTGGTTTGATTTGTCAAAATAAATGTGTTTGAACAAAGCAGAACAGATCGCAGGCATCTCAGAACAACATTCCAGTGGTGTTGTTTTTTCAAGAATTGATCTTGTTTTAAACAAATCAATTCAGTCAATTATTTATTCATAGAAACGCTTGCTTCATTTTTAAATGAATTAGGTGTTTTGATGGAATTGCTTGAATCGGGTACCATGAATAAGTTTAAGAATGGATGATTTTTCCCCTTCTTCCAGATTAATGTTGTTGTTTTTTTTGTTGTTTTTTTGTTTAATTAAAAATTGAATGAAAATGAATAATAAATAAATAAATTAATTAATTAAGTAATTAATTGAAATAATTTGTTTTTAAAGCAATAAAAACAAAAGGTTTTAATTTTTTACGACCGTTTTAGTTACAGTAACTAGCGTCAGTGCAAGTATATGACAAACCTGCTTCCATCACTGCAAGTCTTAAAGACGACAACACTCATTATTTATTGAAACAGCTTTACATCAGAAAAAACAGAGCAGCTACTAAGTAATAAAACAGGCATGTAAGCACATTCAGTGATATCGTTATGAATTATACTGATTTAAATTCAGCTGGTGAATTTTTGATATGATTTATACCCGTGTTTCTCAACCACGTTCCTGGAGGACCACCAGCTCTGCACATATACCATGTCTCCTTTACCAAACACACCTGATTCAGATCATCAGCTCATTAGCAGATATTGAAAGACCTGTAATGGGTGTGATAGAGAAAGGAGACATCCAAAACATGCAGTGCTGGTGATCCTATAGGAACGTGGTTGAGAAACGCTGATTTATACTAAAAACAAAATAATCTAACTATTGCTATTTAAAAATGCAAATTAGACTCACAGCTAAAAGTGTTAATTTCTGTTTCCCCACAAGGCGTAAGAATAACTCTGCACAAGTCCTGAATGCAGATGACGATGACGATGATGATGATGACATCAGCACTGATGGCGAGACTTATTTCAGCTCTTCCTCTGGCTACAAACGCTCCAGCAGTCAGGACGGCATCATCTCCAGTTTTTCAATGTGAAAACCATACCGCAAACTGGAAAGGAGGTATAACGAAAGCTGGAAAAATCTTGGTTATGAACTCCTTGCCACTATTTCATGTAACCATGAGTCCACTCCAAATGCCTTTTCCCCCATGATGATATATTTTTGCTAGATTTTTGTACAAGTAATATTTTATGTGCGCAGCCCTATTAGATGCTGTATATCACTGTATATTTTCTTAAAACACAATGTATGTCAAATGCGTTTGTCTTGTGAAATATCATTCCCCTGAATCCACTGACAAAACAAAGCAAAAACGGTTATTTGACTATCCGGAATGTGAAGGACCGACAGATCTGAAGACAAATTATACAATAGCAAGGGAAGTATGTATGAGGGAATTTTTATATGTATCAAAACGGCCAACAGATTTTTTTTTAACTTGATGGACAAGCAGATTTAATATTTTTTTTGTACTATTCATACATTCAAATGTATTCATAAGCTGCTTTCACTCCTGTACAATAATAAAAAAAAAACATACATTATTCCAAACACAAGCGCCTTAAAAATGTACAAAGATGCTCTACTTAAACTGAAACTGTACACCTGAAATGTTACATTGTATCCACACATTTATTTTTCCAGGATTTTTTGTCTTTCATTCCTTTCTGAAACTCAAAACAGTGTTATGGATCAAACCATATGAGCCTGTAATATTGTAGAAAACATTTGCCCTTCCTTATGCAATACCTTGTATACTACTGTTCTGACAATCACCCTTTAAAGAATACTGTGATGATTTGCACTGTATGTTGAAGTGAACTCTTTGTGTGTCCGGTGCTTAAATGTTGTGTAATGAAACAATAGCACTGTTATTAGTCATTAGTGCGTTTTTTTTTTTTTTAAAGATTCAAAATGAATCCTGCCTCTACCTCTCTATACACATACACACCTACACACATGCAAAACAAAACAAAAAAGAAATGAAATAAACTCCACAGTTAATCCTATGATGTTCTGTTTGTTTTTACTTTTTTTATTTCAATTATTAAACAACAGTATTGTCATTAATGTACAGAAAATATTTGTCAAGTGTTTCGCAAATTCTATCATTCAATCAGTTCTCAACCTAGCCTCTACAAACTTCAATGGTCCCAATAATTATGAAGGGATAGTTCACCAAAAACTAAAAAAATCACTCACAGTTTGCTCTCCCTCGAGGGGTTTCAAACCTTTATTCAATTCAATTCAATTCACCTTTATTTGTATAGCGCTTATACAATGTAGATTGTGTCAAAGCAGCTTCACATGAAAGGTCACAGTAAATAGGAACAGTGTAATTCAGTTTGTAGTGTTTAAGTTCAGTTCAGTTGAGCTCAGTTCAGTGTGGTTTAATAATCACTACTGAGAGTCCAAATATTGAAGGGCAAATCCAACGATGCGCAGCTCTACAGATCCCGAACCATGCAAGCCAGTGGCAACAGCGGAGAGGGAAAAAAAACTTCACTAATGGCGGAAGTGAAGAAAAAAAACCTTGAGAGAAACCAGGCTCAGTTGGGCACGATCATTTTAATTTCTCCGCTGGCCAAACGACTTGTGCAGAGCTGCAGTCTCAGTGGCGGAGGCTGGAAGCTGGCCTCAGCGAAGACTCGTCTGTCTCTGGAGCGTCACAGGAATCAGTCTCATGTTCTCCACTCTTCCATGACCATCACAGTAGCTGCTCAGGATTCGGCCTGGTCCAGGATATGGAAACCTTGAGATCATCTCGTCGTTGGTCTTGGATCGAATCAGTGACTCTGCATAGTCTGAGGGCCTCGGGAAGAGTATTCCCAGGTGGAAATGGAGAATAAAGAAAATAATTAGCGTAGCTGATGTTCACAGTGTATATCAACAATTTATGAATTGCCTTATTCTGATGAACACAAACAAAGATATTTTGAGCAAAGCTGAAACCTGTAACCACCCACATTCATAGTTGGAAAAACAAATAATATATGGCAACAGGTTTCAAGCTTTCTTCAAAATATTCAATTCATCTTCATTTTTGCAGCTCTTTTACAATGTAGATTGTGTCAAAGCAGCTTAACATAGAAGTTCTAGTAAATGTAAACTGTGTCAGTCAGTTTTCAGTGTTGAAGTTCAGTTTAGTTCAGTTCAGTGTGGATTAATTTTCACTGCTGAAAGTCCAAACACTGAAGAGCAAATCTATCGATTGTAGCTTCAACGTCCCAAACCAAGCAAGCCAGTGGCGACAGTGGTGAAAGTGAAGGAAAAAACCTTGAGAGAAACCACACTCAGTTGGGCACGACCATTTATCCTATGGCTAAACTTCTTGCGCAGAGTTGCAGTCTAGGTGCTGGAGGCTGGAGAATGCTGGATGTCCATCGTGGAGAAGCTACAGGTGTGAGTAGGTCACCGGCGGGTGATCAGGCTTTGCCATGGAATCAATTTGAAAACTCATCAGTCTCATGCTCTCTGCTCCTCCATGACCACCACAGCATCTGCTCAGGATACGACCTGGTCCAGGATTGTGGAGACCTTGGCATCATTAAACATGAGGTGCAAAAATAAAGTGTTATAAATGAAAATGGCAAATAAACAAACATGTAAAGCATATGAGAGTTTCTAACAAAAAGACTGGTGCATTAAGACACGAGGAGTGTGTCCTACAGGTTGTCAAGCCCACTCACCTGTGTGGAGCACACTCATGCATCATACGGTTATGTGATGCATCGAGTGTATGCTTTGCTAAAACGATAGGTCTTTAATCTAGTTTTGAACTGAGAGAATGTGTCTGAGCCTTGGGTATTATCAGGAAGGCTACTCTAGAGTTTAGGAGCCATAAATGAGAAGGCTCGACCTCCTTTAGTAGACTTTGCTATTCTGCGTACTACCAGAAGCTCTGAAATTTGAGATCTTTAGGAGCGGGTTGGATTGTAGCGAGACAGATGTTGGTTAGATAAACAGGAGCTAGATTATTTAAAGCTTTATAGGTAAGAAGCAATATTTTATAATCAATATGGAACTTAACAGGCAGCCAGTGTAAGGAGGATAAAATTGGGGTGAAATATAAATATATTTTGTGTTCAACAGAAAAAAAGGAAGTCAAACATTTTTAGAACAAATAAAGTGTGTGTAAACCCTTGTGACAATTATCCATGGTTTTAATCATCGTGGTTTTAGTAAAACTGTGGTAAAAATGACTGTAGTAGCCATGTTTGTTTGTTTTTTGGTGCATACTGTTCTAAAAACCATGAAACCTTTTTAAGACAATGGTTTTACTGTAGTATTATTGAAGTAATACTATGATAACACTGTATGAACCATGACTGTGGTAACCATGTTTTTTTTTTTTTGGCTCAATCCATGGTTTTTTCTATAGTGATATTGCAGTATTAATAAAGCTATAGTAATCATAACTTGGTTGTATTACATTTAACAAAGAATATGCAATAACATCTACAACAACGTCAAAAATAATAACACAATAAGTTTCATTTTATGATACAGATTTTATAAAAAAAACATTTACATGCTTTTTGAAAAACAATGTCAATTGTGTGTAAAAATGTTTACATGTGCCAGTATTATTCAGAACAACCAACTACAATTATAAATATTATTTATAAAATTATAAAATAAAAATGATATATAGTTGAAGTCAGAATTATTACCCCCCTTGAATTATTAGCCCCCCTGTTTATTTTTTTCTCAATTTCTGTTTTAACGCAGAGCAGATTTTTTCAACACATTTCTAAACATAATAGTTTTAATAACTCATTTCTAATAACTGATTTATTTTATCTTTGCCATGATGACAGTAAATAATATTTTACCAAATATTTTAAGACACTTCTATACAGCTTAAAGTGACATTTAAAGGCTTAACTAGGTTAATTAGGTTAACTAGGCAGGTTAGGGTAATTAGGCAGGTTATTGTATAATTATGGTTTGTTCTGTAGAATATTGAAAAAAATATAGCTTAAAAGAGCTAATAATTTTGACGTTAAAATGTTTTTTAAAAATTAAAAACTGCTTTTATTCTAACCTAAATAAAACAAAATATTATCAGACATACTGTGAAAATTTCCTTGCTCTGGAAATTTTCCACATCATTTGGGAATTATTTAAAATAGAAAAAAAACGCAAAGGGGGGCTAATAATTCTGACTGTATATAATAGTGGTAAAAAATGTTATCTATCGATCAAATGTTTAAACATAAAAATAAATAAATAACTCTAAATCTACCGTAGTAAAACTATGCTTCATTTTATAGTTACTTCAAAAGACCCTAGAAAGAAAAAAAAAAAAAACTCTGGAAGAACAGATCTGGAACAGAAATCTCTCTCTGGACTGTATGAGAGGCCCCGAGCCCCTCAGCATGTACAGTACGGCCCTCTGTATTGTTGCAGCACACAACAAACTAACCTCCTGATGTGAGAGAGAGCAGCACAGATTCTTGGCCAGACAGTCACTCATCAGGGCGGGTCTGCTGGGAAGATCCAAGATTCCTCAAATTCCAAACCCACTCCTCACATACACACTCACACACCCAGTGTTTTGGTGATATAAACAGTTTTCTGAAAGCTGTGGTAAGATATTAATATTTTAGTGTACAGTTATAGAAACAGTTTCTTGACGACTTTTATGGACTTTATAGCTGTCGTGTGCTCTCTTACGGCCAGGCTGAGGCACTGCAGTTTTGAAAGTTAATTTTAACCACTGTCACAACAGATACAGAATTAGTGCATTCGTGACAAATCCCCTTTCTGAGGTATAATGGTTCTTATTTCAGTCTGGAATATTTGAACGTTGAGATTTGGAGATTGTTATGGCTCTCGTCTGCCCTCTTCCGTTCAGTTATAACATGAAACGTTATGAGTTAACTAGATAAAATGAATACATTTTAAAATTGCTAAACATTTGATATAAACTGGTGCTGAAATAACATTATATAATTATATTAATATTTATAATTGTTATAAATAATAATAATAACCATAATAATAATATACTGTTTATCTGTCATTATATGCCTACAGTTTTTTCTTCTGTTGCACAAAAAAAGATACCTTGAATTATGTTTAAAGCTGTTAGCCATTGACTGCCATAGTACAATTCATTCATTCATTCATTCATTCATTCATTCATTCATTCATTCATTCATTCATTCATTCATTTTTGCCTATTATGGATAATAATTTATAAAATATCTACTTTTTGGTTTAAGAGAAAAGGAAAACTCATAAAAAGGATTGCAAACATTCTAAGGTGAGTAAATGCTAAATAAATTACAATTTCTGTGTAAACTGTGTAAATTTCTATATGAGATCTTTATCTTTTTCCAGAAATTTAATTTCTGCTGTAGTTATGATAACCGTGGAAACACTGTTGATATATTATATTATATTATATTATATTATATTATATTATATTATATTATATTATATTATATTATATTATATTAAGCTTCCCAAGTACTGGATTGCAGCTGGAAGTGCATCTGCTGCGTAAAATAAATGCTGGATATAGCGGTTTATTCCGCTGTGGCAACCCCAGATTAATTAAATAATAGAAAACGAATGAATGAATGTTCTAAGCACAATTCTCTGTGCAAACATAATTATTTCAATTTACATTTTTGGCTTTGTTTTTAGAAATCTTAGTAAGTTTGAAGTGCTTTCTTTTTTTCTTTTATTATTTTTTTTACAAATATTATTAAACGATTTTAAGTCATCTGTGACTTTTAGAAGGTATAACAGTATATGGCCTATTACATTTTAGGATTTAGTTTGAAAGCCCATCTGGGTCCCCCTGACAACATGTTGAGAAACACTGGGTTAGAGTATTGTTCAGATGGGCCAATTGCACTTGAATACTTTCCTTAGCAAACATCACTAATAAACAGACTAGAGATAATCAGGATTAGTAAAGCTTGATTGAACAGTCATCAGGGACATGTCCTGTCCCTAGTGGGAGTGAAAATTTATGACAAGCAGACTAATGAAACCTAAAAGTGTGCAGTGGCCCTTAACAGAAAGGCTCTATCATCAGGGGCAGCTCCATCACTGATCTGAATGTGAACAAAAAGTCGTGTGGACAGTTTGCGCATCCTAGGACGATGTTTATTGTGTTTAAAAAAAAAAAAGTGAACCGGACAGGACTTTTTTTTATTGTGTTTCTCTGTGGTTTTTCCATCTCAACTCACTCTCGTGTCTTTTGTTTTCTCAACACCTGTGATCGCATCATTCCTATTAAATTATTTGATCATTTTTAATCTGAATGCCAAAACCATTTTAAATGCCTTTGATCTACTTTTGGAAATTCAGTAGAAGGTTTTAAAGATTCTTTGTAGCAATAGTTTTATTTAAAACTGTATCGTCGTGGAGAACCCTTATGATGCGTAAATGGTTTATTTTAGTTTAAGTATCTTTATTACCCGCCATTTTGTTTTTCAAATTTGTAACTGACAAAGCACCTGTAGCTCATTACTGGGTTTCCAAAGCTCAAGCATCGACAACTACACAGGCTGTCGTCACTCTCTCAAAGGGTAAATTCTTTTTTTTCTTAAAATGTCTATACCTTTTAACTTTCCAAAATGTAACTTTTCACACCAATCTCATTTTCTTTCTATTTTTAGTTTAACAGAACCAGCTGTTCAGTTGAGGGTTCTTTTTCACTAACTGGGTAAGTAACAGATATCCAACCAACCCACTCCAACTGGTTTGATGCTTGGGTTATTTAAAAAAAAAGTCACAAAGCATGTAACACACTCCATGACTTCACTTGTTTTTTTTGTTTTTCTTTTAACTGTATTGCATAATGTCTGGGTTTGCTGTCCTTCACAAACTCCATATATTTAGTACCTAACAAATGTATGTTCACATCAGTAAAAAATGACAAAAAATTACCTATCTGGTACATGCTGTTGGGTCTGTATAATGTTTTTTTTAAACCTTAACCAAACCTGCGAGGTGTAAGACCAGACATATAATAACAATAATAATAAAAAAATAATAATTATAATAAAATCTATTTTAAAATCATATATAACATTTATTGCAGTAAATTGTAAAATTAAATATTCTCATTACACTCCAAAAAATATGCATTGTTTTAACCCAAGGTAAGGTAAAATATGGACAACCACATTGTTACTGTAGTTTTTTTTTTTTCCCTCAATTAAATTCAAATGACACTTTTTAAACCAATGGTTGGGTTTGTCCATTTTACACATTGGATTAATGCAGCCCAGATTGTTTTGTAAAGTACCAATATTAATACTAATATTTATGATCATAATATTATAAGGTTTTTTAAATCGCACATTCAAAGGTTCTTTATGGAACATTATGAATGGATTTATTTAGCACTAAAAAGTGTTCTGATATTGTTACAAACCAAATAGCTCTATCTGGCATTTAGAATCTTTTTTTTCTAAGAGTGTATACTGTTCAATGGTTTAGGGATAGTAAGACTTCAAATAAGTCACTACAGCTATAATTAAATTAAATTCAACTGAATTGAGGGCAGCACGGTGGCTCAGTGGTTGGTCCTTACACCTCATTGCAAGAAGGTCGCTGGTTCAAGTCAGTTGGCATTACTGTGTGGAGTTTGCATGTTCTCTAAATGTTGGCATGGGTTTCTTCCGGGTGCTTTGGTTTCCCTCAGTGTATGGGTGTTTCCCAGCACTGGATTGTGGCTGGAAGTGCATGCGCTGCATAAAACATACGCTGGATACGTTGGCAGTTCATTCCACTGTAGCGACCCCTGATTAATAAAGGGACTGAGCCAAAGGAAAATGAATGAATGAATGAATAAATTAAATTGAATTATTCCAAAAGAAAGTTTTTCATGGATGCTATGGAAGAACTATTTTTGGCTCCCAAAAAAAGTTATTTGTTCTTAAAAAAAAAAAAAATATATATATATAATCTAAAAAAAATATATATATATATTATATATATATATAGAGAGAGAGAGAGAGAGAGAGATATAGATATAGATATATTTATTTTCTCCAGTCTTTAGTGTCACAAGATCCTGAAGAGATGAATATTCTAACTTGATTGACAAACAAACAACAGTTGTCCTGCTTACTATTTTGATAGAAACTCACGATTTGAGGAATAGAATGCTCAGAAGAGCAGCCTTACCATTTCTTTTTTTTTTTTTAAAGTCCTGCTCCCCTAACTTATTTTTGAAACATATGTCAAACTCACTTTGTGTGGGCAGATTCAGAAAACATCTGCTGTGACTGAATGCACAAGTGGGTGTATACCTCGAACACTACGCCAAACACCACAGACAACTTGTTCCAGAGCATTACTTATAAATGTCAAACAACCAGTTCTGAGAGCTCTGTCTTTGTCTTGTGTGTGGACATCATCACAGAGCAAGATATTGTTAAACAGTCAATCTCCAGTAATTACTCACCTGTTTACCGCAGGTGAAGCTCATGTGTGATTCATGATGAAAATACACCAACACAATTATTCCAAGACAGCAGTAGTGCTTGCTAAACAATACACATTGTTTCCAGCACCTGTAGGTCATTATGCTTGGGTGCCTTCTGAGATTTAAGATTGACTTCTTTCTTTAATGCATGTGGGTTTGAAAGTGAATAATGCCAGAACATTGCATAACTGTTTAGCTTTGAAAACACAGCTGAATAAGCCATGTGCTGTTCACAGAGCAGAAGAAAATCTGGAAGCACTACAATTAAGCAAAGCGCTTTGCCATTTTTTTGAGCATGATGCGTTGTTTTTGGTATACAAAAGGTATGGGCATATCTTTGGACCCTGTGTCCATTATAATGGACATCACATGTCAGCCCATGTTTTTTGTGATTCCAAGCGGCATCGGTAAGGCTCGACATGTTGTAATTTGAAAAAATCCACTACACTGAAAAGCAGCATGGTATCACAGTCTAGACACAGACGTGAGCCACATTCACAATGTTTTTTTTTTCAGATTTATTGATATATTTGCCAATATTTCATGGATTAAATGTAAAAAAAGAAAATACTAATTAAAGTTTTAAATCTTTTGTAACATTGCAAGCTTTAGGATTCAGGAATTAGGATTTTTTCAAATATGTCTGTCCATAAGGATGCACAATGTGTTCAAAATTTGTTACTAAAATTAAATCTCCATTAATACTGACTGAACTTTTTTTTTTTTTACATAAACTATACCAATGTACTAATTCATTGCTGAAACAATTTCATATGCAGAATATACAGATCTTGAAATTCTTGAACATATAGCAGATGGAAAATCTCATTATGTGGAGTGATGAGGAAGATGAAGATGCTGCAATCTATTCAACAAAACCTTCATAATGAAAGTAAAAATGTTACAATGTTAATGTTTGTGATTTTGAAAATGCATTTCAAGATTAAACCAGCAATAATGTATGTGGTTTTTTTTTTTTGTATTTTATGTTGGTATAATGTTCAGGAAGTACAACTGGTCTGAGCTGATGTCCATCGAAATGGAGAAAAAATATATAGACTGTTCTTAAAGGGTGTTGAATTTTTTATTATTATAATTTGGTCTCATTTTTAGGAGATTTTTCAGAAACTTGGAACATAATTTGTGTCTGAAAGGGTTAAGTGAGCTGTGTTATAGTGACTCTAATGTTGGGTTCAGACTACATATAAGCCTGATTTTTTTCTTATTTGAATTGTGGTCATTTGTAACAACAATGAGACTTGGGATGCAACAATCGTTTTATCTCCTACAACACATGGCATAATAGTATTCCCTTTTTATACATCATATATTTTGTTTCATGATGAAGTCTCTAAAATGAGCCATGTAATGCAAAGTAATACTAAAATTATTGAGAGATATCTATAAAAATGTTCTATTGTTGGTGTTGCATGTGAAATCCATTCGTTCATTTATTTTCCTTCGGCTTAGTCCCTTTATTAATCCAGGGTTGCCACAGTGAAATGAACCACCAACTTATCCAGCATATGTTTTACACAGCGGATGCCCTTCCATCTGCAACCCAGTACTGGAAAACACCCATACACTCTCACATTCAAACACATACACCATGGACAATTTAGTTTATTCAATTCCCCTATAGCACATGTGTTTGGACTTGTGGGGGAAACCGGAGCGCCCGGAGGAAACCCACGCCAACACAGGGAGAACATGCAAACTCCACACAGAAATGCCAACTGACCTAGTCGGGACTCAAACCAGCGACCTTCTTGCTGTGAGGCGACAGCACTACCCACTGCACCACTACGTTCCTAACCACCGTGCCGCCCCTACATTTGAAATTAAATGTTGAATTTAAAAAAAAAATGATTATCAGCGGTCTCTTTTTATAAATCACGTTGCCATATGCCCACATGAAAAAGATCATAGTAGTTCATAGTAAATACTAGTGTTTTTGAGCCACACTATAGTAAAGTGTATTATACTGTACTGTATATATTTTAGTATTTACAACTCTTGGATAATGAATTAACTAATGTGAACTTAAAAACTGTAGCACACTTTAGTTTTAACTGCAGTAACCTGTGGTGTATTGTTATATAACACACCCATAGTTGTAGAAAGTATTGAGCAATTTGTTTATATTACTGTAGTTGTCATATTACCATAGCAACTGTAGAAATACCACAACATATTAATTCAAGTGCTTTACTATTCTCCGAGTACGAGTGGGCGCAGCCATTTGAATCATTTTGGCTCGAGACTTCCGGTCTCATTCACTTCCATTAATTTTTAAACGTTAAAAACAGCTCGTTTTGCTGCTTGGTGTTGCAAACTGATATTTTTTTTTATTATATTATTCTACTTTCTCTGTATTGTCATCCAAAGACTTGTTTGTATAGTAAGTAGTTTGACCGTTTTCTGCCGTTTATTATTCCTAGTCATTTCTCCCATAGGCAGCTGAATCGGAAGTTCTAAAACAGTGGCTAAAACGCGCACACTTCCGCATTGAAGAATAAGGTCAATAGTATGGTTCCAGAACACTGCTGTGTTTACTATAAATTACTATAGTATATTTTTCATGTGAATGGATTGAAATTAGAAAAGTAATAAAAATGTTATCTGTGGCACAAATTTTGAGAAAGTCCACTGCACGCTCAAAAATTAGAAAAGGAGTTTTTGTTACACAGAAAAATCATAGTGTCTGTTAGCAACTGGTTGTTAATGTACATGAATTTAGGTTTTTTTTGTGAGTACATAAAAAACAAATCATTTATGACAAAAAATGCAATGTTTCATAAAAGAATCAGTAATTTAGTAATAACATTGTTCTTCCATTTATAACCTCTCTATAAGAACACATTGTAATTGCATTCTCTTTCTCCTTTCTCTGTTTCCTGTTGTCACTCTTCATCTCATCTGATGTAGAAACGCGTCTGATGCACTCTTCAGGGAATCCAGCCCGTCTAGTAAGACCAGGTAAGCAAGGTGACAATACGTAAATAATGAGACAGGTACATGTAGTCTCCATAGTGTACTTTTTATGTTCCTTGTGGGAGCAGTCAGGCATACACTAATGGTGCAGTGAGCTGGATGGACATGGCTGTGTTTATCAGTTATGTTGTGTACGAGAAATCCTGAATTTAAACTTAAATAATATGTCACATGGTAGGACAGAAAAAAAAGCAGCTGTGTAAATTTGTCATCAGGTCAGATTGTGGGAAAATCTGCTACATCCTGTTTTAGCATTAATGTGGAAACGCTCCACAGCCAGGAAAAAGCTGTAGTGTGTGTGTGTGTTGTCCTCTCAAACAGTCAATATCTCATCTGAATAATTGATGCAGGCTAGTTACTGTATTAGGCCATTCAATTTTATGCAGGTTGGGTACTTTAGTACAGTACCTGCATGAGCACTGTTTACAAGCCTGAGAATATTAAAGCTCGTAATGGTCTAAAAGCTGTTTATACTAATGACATCAGCTGACAAGTTATTATAGTAGCACAAATCATATTTATTTAACATAGGCTCATTCTTAAAATGAAGCCCTATATACTGGAGAAATATACTATATTTCTGGAGATTGTGAATTATGTAGCCAAATATACGTATGGCTGTATTTCGTCTTTAAAGTGAACGCTACGGGACGGTATGATGCAGTTCCTTTTCGCGCTTACCAGTTGACTGCTTACCGTATAGATGGCTTTCCTGCTGTTACCAGTTTCCCACTGTTACCAGTTTCCCGCTGTTACCAGTTTTCTGCGGACTTGAAACGCAGAGAAGAACTGACCACAACGACGGGGTTCGAGTCCAACAAAGACCGGTTCCAGAAAGAAGGTAAGACAAAAACAGAAGCCAAGAAATCAGGCGAGGGCTTTTCTTTTTCTGGATTGCTTTTCAAAACACTGTTGGTTGGCTTTAGGGAAGTGGGTAAGCAGGTCAATCGGTGCTTTTGAAAACACTATTGGTTGGGTTTAGGCAAAGAGGAGGGTGGGTCAATCAGTCAGTCAACAGCGACCTGTCGGATTTACGTGAGAACAGCAGGCGTGAAGGGCTTTCGCGAGACAAATTTGAGGTCTTAAACAGCGTACACAGTGGCCTCTGGTGGATTTGCGAAAACAAAAACTGCCATTAAAACAAAAACGTTTATCCTGGGACGTATTTCACGATCTCCAGAAATGTATATGCATGTAGTGGTACGTTTTCAGAATGAGCCTGGGTCGAATTATTATAGCTGAACTATTAGGTTGAGAAGATTAAGATCACTTCAGATTTACAGGCTATCTATACCACAGAAACCATAGTTTAACCATGGTATTTTTAACCATGGTATGGTTATCCAAATGGCATTACTGAATGACTTATTCTTATCAGTCATTAATTTATTAAATTTCCTTTTTTAAATAAAATTTTTTATTTACATATGTTATCCAGCTTTAATGATGCAATATTGTAATCTGTGTGTGTATGTAGTTTTATTGTGCTATGAGTTTTAAAAAAGGAAGTTGTCAAATGTGAGTGAACATCATTTTACTCTGTGTCTAAGTGGACCATCAAATGAGTACTCATTCTCAAGTCAATGAGCAATTTCACAGAGTTGGATTGCGTGAGATCAGAATCGATACTCCTACTGCTTGGTATGAAACACATTTTCCTAGAAAAATCTTTTTATTTGCAAGGAAGTGTCTTATCTGAATTTGCATGTAGTGTGTTGTTTCCTTGAAGATAACCTTCATGTAAAGTTAAAGCACCAGTTATAAGAGCTTTTGCTAAATGCCTCAAAATGTATTTTATTAACATAAGTGAGGGCTTGCTTTGTGTATTTATTTAATTTTAATTATTTTTTAAATTAAAAAAAATCTGGCGCAGTTCACTCGCAGAATCGTTGTTATCAAAGAAATTGTTCACCATTAAATTAACATTTACTCACTATTTACTCTGCATCATGTGGTTTAAAACTTTTTATGAGTTTCTTTCATCTGTTGAACACAAACAAATATAAAAACCTGGTAAACATTGACTTCCATAGTAGGAAAAACAAATACTATGGAAGTCAATGGTTACAGTTATTCAACCTTCTTCAAAACATCTTCTTTTGTGTTCTACAGAAGTAACAAACTAGAGGGTGCATGTTCACAACACATACCGTACAAAACTGTGACTAAGTGTGTGGAATCATGGGAGTTAAAATCATGTTCATGGATGAGCTAAAGTATTAAAAACTTGTACACTACCTGACAAAAGTCCTGTCACCTATCCAAGTTTTAGGAGCAACAAATAATATCTTGACTTCTAGTTGATCATTTGGTATCAGAAGTGGCTTATATGAAAGGAAAAGTCCTCTAGATCACACTTATTTTACCAAAATAAAATATGATCATGCCTGGATTTTTAATTATTTAATTAGGACAGTAAGGTCTGACTTTTCTTAGACAAAGGTCTTGTCACTTAACAGAAATAATGTCCAGAATAGAATATAAAGTCATGGTGCAGTAGAAAAAGAATGAATATTGTGTATGACTCCCATGAGCTTGGAGGACTGCATCCATACATCTCTGCAATGACTGAAATCACTTATTAATAAAGTCATCTGGAATGGCAAAGAAAGCGTTCTTGCAGGACTCCCAGAGTTCATCAATATTCTTTGGATTCATCTTCAATGCCTCCTTCATCTTACCCCAGAAATGCTCAATAATGTTCATGTCTGGTGACTGGGCTAGCCAATCCTGGAGCACCTTTTGACCATCTTTGCTTTCAGAAACTTTGGAGGCTGAAGTATGAGGAGCGCTATCCTGCTAAAGAGTTTGCCCTTTCCTGTGGTTTGTAATATAATGGGAAGCACAAATGTCTTGAAACCTCAGGCTGTTGATATTACCATTTACTCTGCAGATCTCTCGCACACCCTCATACTGAATGTAACCCCAAACCATGATTTTTCCTTTTATGACGCCATAGTCGACTACTTCCGGTTCTTCTGTCTGAACATATGGGGAAGCAGCAGTGCTGTTTTATTATGTTAAATACACTTTAAAGTTCTAATTAAAGTGCTATAATGCAGCACTGTGCAGTCTAATAGAATAAAACCATTAGCATGGCAACACAGGACAGCTCCATGTCACTAGATAAATTGCTTACATATAACTCTGTTCTAGTGGTTTTCTGATACTTTAAGGGGAAAAATGACATATTGTGCCTTAAAGATACTTTCGGTGGCTCATTTGAGCACTATAAGACTGAATGGGAAAAGCAAATCTTCTGTAGATGGGGACCACTCCAACAGATATCCTATTCATGATGAAAGGCATGAAACATAATCCTTGTGACCTTTCACTTTCTGCTCGATCTGGTCTTGCTCATGGATTTCTAGGTAATCAAGACCTTTGTCAGATTTAAAGGAAGGATTGTCACTGAAATGACCCAATACCTCTGTGAAGATTCTATATGATGGAGGAAGAAGTCATAAAACATGAGATTTACAGCCTCTGTGTGTGTTTTCCTAGGGGAGAATCTCACAACTACAGATGGTTAATGATTACACTGGGTCATGTAGTAAATCGGTTTCCTATATTAATGATTGACCTGCAACGTGCGCACTTTGAAATAAGCTAAACAAACGAAATCACGCAGATTAAAGCAATAAGAGAGAATTAAGTTGGGTTTTTATCCTGTTTTGTTCCCTTGTGCTCCCCCTGTTGCTGCCTATGTTCAGGCACTGTGTTCTTTGTGCCACACCCTCATTAATCCCCATGGTTACCCTTGTTCGATGCCTCATTTGCTGACTCCGCCCCTTGCTACCTTGTTATCTTGTTCTAAAGTATAAAGTCACTCTGTTTCCATTGTTGCCAGATTGGGCAGTTTTCTCTCTCAATTGGGCGGTTTTAAATTTGATGGTGTGGGTAAAAAATGACATTGGCGGGTTGACAAAATTTGGGCGGTTTTGAAACGGAAATTCTATATGCAGCTTATTTAACAAAACATAACTGGGTGCTCATACTCCATTCAGTTAGTAGTGACCAGTGCATAGCGCAAACTGTGTGGGCCCACCCGCAAGAGGAGGTGCATCATGCAGCACCTGCAGTTCAACTTACGGTGGTTTATCATGGTGCTTTTATCAATTATTTTTTCCGCAATTGACAGCAAGTACAACCATAGAAGCATTGTCTGATTGACAAGCAGTGCCTACTTATGTTCAAAAGAATTTAAGACACCAAATAGAACGAATTTATACCCTATTTCGAGTAAAACATACTCTAATAGGTAGTGTAATCTACACAACAATAATAAGTGCAGTGTGTGGGTGAGAGGGGGCAGTGTTTAGATGTGATCCAGTTAGGTTGTGGATCATTGACTGCTGGTGTGGGTTTCTGTATGGTTAAAAATTATGACAGTTAAAGTTACTAGGTTAATTTAGATTTAAATCAATTAAAATTAAATATAATGTTAGTCTAATATTTGGGTGGGTTTTGGACAGCTTTTGGGCTGGAAAAAGTCAGCTATATCTGTCAACACTGTCTGTTTCAGTGTTTGTCAGTTATTGGAGGTGATTGGATCTCCTTGTGTTATTAATTCTTGTTCTTTGTCATAGACTTTGCCTTGCCCCTCTGGATTTAGCATTGGATTATTTAAATAAACTTCCAAACTGCACTTATATATGCCTCTTGCATTTGTCTAGGCTGCTTTTACCTGAGACAACACTTTACCTGTACAAAATAATCTTATGCTGCTGAACTGGCGTTTGTTCTAATATTACATTAATTTATTATTATAATCATACAAACTGGTTTATAGTTTAAACAGTTTTACAGTTTATGGTATACCTTTGATATTTTTGTAATTATTTGTGTCTTCACAGAAAAATGCCTACTTTGACTTTGCAAAATAATTCATTGAGATTCAATGTAGTGAAATGATTACATTTCAGATGCAGTTTTGATATTCACTCATCTCATGTCATTCCAAACCTGGATGAGAGCCTTCCTTTTCATTTTTTCAACAATTTAGGTAGCTGTTTTGGTGACCTTAATGTTTATTATATGGACAAAAAAATCATTAAAAAATGAAATATTATATGTTCAAATGGGAAAGAAAGTCAAACCGGTTTGAAATGACATGAGGGTGAGTAAATAATAATTAATGTTTCATTTTTGGGGTGAACTGTTACTTTAAAAATAGTAGTTATGACCAAGATTTACAGCAATAGCACATTATTACCATAATATATATTTTTTCAACTTCCCCTTGTAAGTCACTGTTATGATCCAATTATTAAATTAAGTTTTATTTTAATACACTATTATTCTAATCATAACAGACCAAGCAACAGTAAAGTGGTGTAATCCGCCTAAGGTGTGACACTGTACCGGTCTCCACCCCAGTGCTATCAACCCCACCCCATGAAAACAGCTAACTACAGGTAGGGAGCTGCAAAACACACAGGTGAAATGTAGCTGGACGGGTCTGATGGGTAACAGGGCTTACGTAGCTAACACAGATACTGCCATAGCTCTCTCTCTCTCTCTCTCTCTCTCTCTCTCTCTCTCTCTCTCTCTCTCTCTCTCTCTCTCTCTCTCTCTCTCGCTCTCTCTCTCTCTCTCTCTCTCTCTCTCTCTCACTCTCTCTCTCACTCTCTCTCTCAGTCAGTCAGGAGGAGTCTGTATGGGACGCTGTCACTCTGGAGTTGTCTGCACACTGGAGAGCTGTGTTTCTACTGACCTCTGCACATTGGAATACTGAGCCTCTTTTTTTTCCTGTCTCACTCTCTTCGTTCTCATCCGGGGGAAGGAATTCTGGCAGAGCAATCGAAAGGAACTTTTTTCATTCTTCCTCCTTTTCACACACACACACACTACATTTGTTTTTCTTTGGTGTGTAGCCTGCAGTGGTGGGCGCAGACGTTTGTAGTGTTTGTGTGGATGAGTGGATTCTAAAAAAGAGACATGCTGCAAAATGGCATGGTTGGTGCCAACAGCACTACAGCCACCACTGAGATACCAGACCTCAATGAGGTAGGAAACACAAGCCCCTCGCATTTTTGTACTCTTTTTCTTTTTAACTTTGTTAACTTGTGGATGTTCAACTATGACTGATTGTCAGTGAGCTTGTCTGTTTTGTTCAGTCTCTGTCCTCTGTGTCTCTGGCTCTTTGGTATCTGTCACTCACGCTCTGGACTGTGCCCTAATGGCTCGTCCATATCCAGGCTAATAGTGCGCTGTTGACGTGTGCTGGGCTGCGTTGTGTTGTTCAGAGAGGGGCCTGTAATAAGAGCCACCGTCCTGGGAGGCAGGGCCCTGTCATGTTTATTTTATCAGGGCCTGGCGCTCAGCCGCTGTTGCTGCGGTCAGCTGCCATTCAGAGACATCCTTACAGCTAATCAACTGACACCCTCTCAGATGGCGCTAACTGGCGGAGGGGGCATCAAACCACAGAGGAACCACATTTTTAACTGTAGTAACAATTGATTTCAATTGAATAGATGGCTATATACGAAGATGTTTATCATTAAAGCATTTGTAATGAGACATTGGTATTTTAAAACAGTGCTTGAGTTCTGTCAGTCAGAACCAAATCAGAACAGGTTTTTTGTGCTGTTTGTTTGTCTTTGTCTTTCATGCATGAAGCGCTTCATATGAGATAAGAGTTATCTTTGGCAGGGTTTTTGTTTTAGTTTCTGGGAAATTGCTGTCCATGTGATCTTGAGATAACAATCATGAGATTTTGAGCCCAATGAAACTAAAATTGTGACTAATCATTGTTTGTTTGTCTGTCCATTTTTTTGCATCCTGCTGTGTGTTCATCTGTGATGACGATCACCAGAGGAGAATCAGGCGACTCAGATTAACCCTCCGGCCTGATGACAGTCCGAAAACTCAGAATGAATCTGTCAACTCTGTGAGTATCAATTTAGCATCTTTCAGTAAACTTCTTGTAGCCACAGATTGGCGCTGACCATGTCTTTATGTCACAATAATACACTTCCTCCTTTTACTGTCGCCAGTATGTTTGTCTAGTGCCACAAATGGCATAGTGAGCTTATAACAGGATAAGCACAACAAGATAACACATGACAGATTTTTTTAGAATAGATTTGATCCAGGGTTTTTAAGAAAGCACTGATGGCACTCCAGGGGTTAGTTGGCCACATAAAATATAATCTTCAGTGTGTATAATATTCTTTAAAATTGTAAAATAATGTATGGAAAAAAATGATAATAATTCTGTCCCATAATTAATTTCTAAATGTTAAAATCAAACAAAATCAGCAATTTTTTCAGGTTGCCCAAGCTAATGCGCATACGCACTCAAAAGGAACAGGATCACGACACCAACCTCATTTATCGCCGTTTTATACATTATCATCCTCTGGAAAACACTTCGTCAGATCGTGCTGCTCTTCTGAAGTAATCCACAACTTGGTCTTAATGGCAAATCTCCCCCAGAAATGACAGCGACTCTTTGTTTACTAGTTTGTGGGCGTATGAGTAGTTGCTACTGTCATATGATGTGCGTTTGACAGGACGGACTGTAACTCACGTTTATTTCATACAGATTACAAAACTAGAGAACATTTGTTTTCAAGTGTAGTGGGTTCATTTAAAAGTACAGATTTCAAGCTTTTTGTGGATATATTTCTTATGTCTGTGAAGCAAGTATTCGCAAGATTTCAGTGCGTTTGTTGACCACAAAATCTGTGGTAAAAGCACATGTCTGGTCTGAGCTTCTTCCCCGGAGAAACGTCTGCATCGTCCAATGATTGGCTTCTGTACTACTAAGCGGGGCTTCATTCGCCATATTGACCATTACACTTTTCTCCATTCAAAACTATACGAGTGACATGTCTTGTGTATTCTATAGTCTTTGGTATTACTGTGATATTGTTGTCATTTATATATTAATCAGTACAAAACGTTATGCTACACATGGTCTCATACACATACAGTATAAGAAAAGATGTTTGCCGAAAGGGAGCAACAATAAAAGAACATAATTATTGGGTGAAGGGTTTACCTTTAGGCTTAACTTTTGAGGGTGTGGCAAGAATTTCAGCACAGGTAAATCTTTAGCATTGTTTTGTCTGTCAGTGTCGGGTCATTGTTTAAATATATCAGAGACTGTGTCAGTTTTCTTTTGTGCGTCACAAATCCTTACAGCCTTGTCAGTTGCATCATAATCATCTTCATATGCATGCAAAAGTATGCATACTCCCACAATTAGCTACCAAAATGCCACCTTACATTCTAAGCCAATATATTTAAAAACAAGTTAGACTTCATGTAAATAAATGTCCTTGAGCTGCCCCCAAAGATCAGAGTCACATGAAAGAAAGCTCATGAAATTGAGTCACCTATTTACTAAGGGAGGTGAAGTTAATTTTCTAGCTTGTTTACAGATACAGGTTAGTCTGTGTGACAGATTAATTTGACTGTAGTTGCTGCAAGCCTTCCACAGACAGCGGTGTACTGGGAAAGAAGTCAAGAGAGGTGTGTCTGCAAGTGCATGACAGAGTTTTTATCTGTACCTCGGCCTGGAACTTGCACCCTGTAGCTCTTAGTCCTTGAAGTTCAACTGATACCCGCCCTGTTTGGTCTCTGATAGGAACTGCTTTGGGGACATCAGGCACTTTAATAGCCTTTCATAGAAATCCAGGAGTTCAGCCAATGCAAAACTGTTGACGGCCTTATCAGTGTCTGTCTCGTGGGAAGGGACAGCTGTGGTCATTGTGTAGTGTGCAGTGTCAATATACAAAACCCAGGCCTGTCTAACGTCCTGCCAGAATTTGTCGATTTGAAATGCTTGCACGGGGTTCTAGTTGGTCAAACAAATATGCTGCAAAGAGTTAGAGAGCTTCTTATTTTTGATCTGACCTCCATGTGCTTCAGACCTTTTCCATGCAAAACTTAACAGAAATGATCAAACAGAAGCAGAATTCATTGTCAACATATTGTCAACATTATTGTTATTAATAATTATTTTGTTATGCATAACAAAACTATGTGTATATCAATCTTGGTAGTTTCCAAATGAGGTAAGGTTTTGCATTAGCTTTGAATAAAGAGGCCTTTAAATTTAATCCCATGCAACATTATAGTGTCACAGTCACCAGCTGGAGTGCCCACAAGCCATACTAGAGGGTACTCCATTTTACATTTACATTTAGCAGATGCTTTTATAAAAGCAACTTACAAATGAACACAATAAAAGCTCTTCAGCTCACCGGAGAGCAGCTATATATAACTGATATGACAGGTTTAAGTTAGTTTAGCACTTAATAAGCAGGAAAAACAGTTCAGCTATAGTTAATGCTATTATTAGTCAGTTAAGTGTTGGCGAAACAGATGTGTCTTCAGACATTTCTTAAAGATGGTCAGAGACTCAGTTCGCATAGAGTCATTCCACCAGGATGAGACGTTAAATATGAAGTCCCTGCAATCGATTTAGTGCCCAGTTTGGACTTTCTGCAGCAGAGTAGAGGATTCAGGTATAGCGGTTCAAGGACAGTGTTGTTTTATAGGCAAATGACAACATCTTGAATTTCATGCAAACAATGATTGTCAACTACTCTAGACTGATGAATAAGGGAGGGATATGCGCTCTTTTCGGTTTATTGAAGAGACCAGTCTCGCTGTCACATTCTGGATCAGCTGCAGAGACTTGCTGGTGATGTTTGGGAGTGCATTGAAGCAGTCCAGCCTGGACTGAACAAGAGCCACTCCACACATCACCTTCACCACTCACCTGAACTTCAGTTCCCATAACCCTTTGCACCTCCACATCTGATACACTCTACCAGGATTAATTTATTGTACCTGTTCACAGTTATCTATTTAAGCACTACACATTCTCAGACAGTTTGCTCAGTCTTGTTTCAGTTTATGGACAATTGTAAGCGTGTTCATTGTTTCAGTGTTTTCCTAGTCTTGATCTGCCTCATTTATTTAGGCTTGGACTGTTTTTGGATTTACAATTGTTTGCTGCCTGCCTGCTTTTCAAATGGCTCCTTTTCTTTACCTCTGATACTGATGTTTTCTAGTTTTTGACCAGTGCCTGCACTAAGAACTTTTTACTTCAAATGAGCTGAATCAACAGCTGGAACAACTTAACTGTTTTTTGTTCACCCCGCTTAAATTAGTAATAACAATTAGGTTAATTTCATTTATTTGTTGTGGGACACCATGAAAGAACTGTGTGGAACCTGGCATTTTTTACAGTGTGTTTGATGAACCTCTAAATATACAGCATTTAGATTCCTACGACTTTCTACAAGCTTCCTGTCTGTGACAATTAGTGACTTAACTATACAAAAGCTAAACTAGGTCAAAGGATGAATAAATGAGAAGAGGGAAAAGGGATATAACAACAAGAAAATGTTTCATTTAGCCAAGATATTCTATTACTGCCATAGCAAAGACCCAAAGCAAGAATCCATTGCAAATTTAAGATGGGTGTGTGTGGTAATTTTACCCTCCTTTTGATACTAGTATACCTGTGGCCTGGACTGGCAGAGTTACACCTGTTGGAGTACAGGAAATTCAGTTCAATCCAGAAACAGCAATGCTTACAATCAGCTAAATGAAAAAGAATTGTGACATAACTAAAAATTATTGCCAACACCACCCATTGCATGCAAATAGATACACTATATACTGTAAAAACATGTGCTTTACTTGTTTACACCCTCCAGCACATATTTTATACAACAACAAATAAGCTCAGTGAATAGTGTGCATTTCAGCCAATGAGATAATATGTCAAAACTATGTGGAGCAGAGAATGCAGGTAATTTTATTACAGGATGTCAAAAAGATGATGAAAGTTTTAATACAGCTTAACCTTATCTAGGTCACTGTATTGTTTGTCACTTAACACAAGTATTAACTGTATGTGAATTTTTTAAATGTTCTTGGTAATTAATTGATAGACATTACAAAGTGAAACTGAAGAAAGAAGGATTAGCCCTCCTGTGAAAGTTTTATTCTTTTTCAAATATTTCATACTGTAATAGTTTAACAGAGATTTTTGTTAACACATTTTAAACATTAGTTTTAAACAAACTAATTTTAATTAGTTTTAATAACTAATTTCTTGGGCGACGCGGTGGTGCAGTGGGTAGCACATTGCCTCACAGCAAGAAGGTCCCTGGTTCGAGCCTCGGCTGGGTCAGTTGGCATTTCTGTGTGGAGTTTGCATGTTGTCCCCGTGTTGGTGTGGGTTTCCTCCGGGTGCTCCGGTTTCCCCCACCAGTCCAAAGACATGCGGTACAGGTGAATTTGTAAGCTATATTGACCGTAGTGTATGTGTGTGATTGAGTGTGTATGGGTATTTCCCAGTGATGGGTTGCAACTGGAAGAGCGCTGTGTAAAATATGTGCTGGATAAGTTGGTGGTTCATTCCGCTGCTGTTCATTCTGGCGACCCCAGATTCATAATAAAAGGACTAAGCCGGAAAGAAAATGAATGAATGAACTAATTTCTTATAAACTATATTAAAGTTATTTTGCAAGATACTAGTATTGAGCTTTAAGAGCATATTTAAAAGGCTTACTTACTTACTTACTTACTTACTTACTTCCAGGGCTGTTTATATCAAAGTTTATATTTAGCCACACCATATTCGTGTTTCGTAACATCAAATTTTTATGAGGTGGGTCATTAGCCCAACACTCAACCCCCAACCTGGAGGACCAGGACAAACACACATACACTACGCACAATTTAGCCTGCCCAGTTAATCTATAGCACATGTCTTTGGGCTTGTGGGGTAAACCGGAGCACCTAGAGGATTTCTTGCTGTGAGGCGACAGCTCTACCTGATGTGCCACCAGGCCGCCCCAATTTAAAAGGCTTAACAAAGTTAATTAGGTTAACAAAGCAAGTTAAGTTAAGTCATTGGACAACAGTAGCCAATGGAAAATAAATATTTATTAAGACTGCTAATAAAAATGACCATTGCAGGGTTTTGTTTTATAATATAAAATATAAAAGGAAATACTGTAAAAGTCGTTGCTGTGTTAAACATCACTTGGGAAATATTTCCTAAAAGAATAACATGTTCACACAAGCTTTATAGGCTATATAGGGTTGATCATTTTTCTTTTTTATATATAGAATTTGAACTTCTGATTGGTCAATACCATGCAAAACACATGCAAAATGCATGATGCAGTAGCAGTTATAGTGTCACGCTTTTATTCACCTGCGTATATCAGTACACTGTAAGCACAGAATAGCGTTCCCACATTAACACCACAGTGATATTTTTAGCATAAATATGGAGCTCACTGAAATTGCTTAAATATTTAATGTAAATAGATAATTAACTTTAAAAAATAAAAATTCCAGACTCAAGACTTTTGTTCATTCTCTAAACACAGAGAGCAGAGACTATCGATATATTGATTTTATTTTTAAAGTAGCCTTTTAATAGACTCAGTAAGGCACTCTAGGCTGCATTGTATTATCTGTTAGATTTATTACTTTAGGCTACATTAAATCCCCAAATTCAATCTAAAACATTTCTACACATCAGTTATCACAACATATGATACCAACTACTTTCTCTATAAAGAGATTGGAAATTTCAAAATGAAAATGTACTTAATATTTACACTCCATCATGTGATTCAAAACCCTTATGTGTTTAAACACAAAAGAAGATATTCTGAAAAAAGCTGAATAAAAATACTAGTGGTTACAGGCTTCCAGATTTCCTCAAAATATCTTCTCTTGTGTTCAGCAGAAGACAAAAAATTCAAACTGGTTTGGAACAAGTAAAGGGGGGTCGACAAATGATGACAGAATACTCATTTTTGGGTGAACGATTGCTTTAAATTTAGTCTTCTGCACTTCAGGGTCCAAAGTCCAGTGCAGAGTGCCAAGAATAACACTGGAATCATTGTTACATCTTATTTACACATCATTTCTCCCCTTCAGTCAGAACATAATTCCTGTTTTATTTATTTTTGTTCACTCTATGGCTGAGAATCAAGAATGAGAATCAAGTCTCTGTCAGTGAGTAGGATGCTGAAAAGCAGTTCTTTGTTTTGGAGTGGAGCTCTGAGGAGGTTTGACCATGACTTCAGTGATATTACAGTTTTGAGAAACTATGTCCTCATAAGAGAAAGGGAAATACCACACCCTGAGAGTCTGCTCACAGCTGGACTTCATCACCGTTCTTTCACCTCACTACAATGTGAAAATAGCACTCATGTTAGAGATGGCATATTTGCTTTGTAGAATGTCTGGTCCCACTTTATATTAAAGGGATAGTTCACAAAAATTTTAATTACCTCATAATTTATTCTCCATCCTGTAGTTTTAAACATTTATGAGTTTCTTGGGTTTCTGGTGAACTCTAAAGAAGATATTCTGAAGTAGGATATTTGCTGGTATTTATAATACGACAAAAAAATACAATGTAAGTCGATAAGCACCAGCTACCAGCATTTTTTGTGTTCAACAGAAGAAAGCAACTTAAATAGATTTTGAACAAGTGAAAAGTGAGTAAGTGATGGCAGAATTTTCATATTTTGGGTGAACTACCTCTTTGTGGCATTAATTACTATGTACTCACATTTAAATTAATAATTTGGTACATTGTACTTCATGTGATGAATTTCTGTAATTACATTATTACACAATTAAACCATCCATTAGGCCCTATCCTACCCATAACTTTACCCATACCACCAAACCTGTCGCTAAACATATCCATATCCAACTTCAATAGCACCATAAGTTTCATGCAATACAATATGAACACAATAAGTACAATATACTTTTGATGTAAGTATCTAGTAAATGTCTGTTAAATATAAAGTGGGGCAGACTTTTTCATAAACAGACCAACTGAGCCATTTTGGAAGTAAGAATTAAAGTAATGCAGTAAAAATCATTTGGAAAGTGCATAATCTCTATAGGACCTTATCCACAACAATTTATTTAATTCACCTTTATTTGTACAGCGCTTTTACAATGTAGATTGTGTCAAAGCAGTTTCACATAGAAGATTATAGTTAATTGAAACAGTGTAGTTCAGTTTTCAGAGTTGAAGTTCAGTTCAGTTTTGCTCCGTTCAGTGTGGTTTAATATTCACTACTGAGAGTCCAAACACTGAAGAGCTAATCCATCGATGCGCAGCTCTACAGCTGTTGAACACAGCAATGACTTTTTAAAATATCAACTCAAACATCTGTATGTCTGAAACATTTTGTAAATATGTCATGTGTTACATCACAGGGGGAGAAAGTGGTCAATGGCACCTGGAAGAAGAAAAATGGGCTCATGCAGAGAGAAAGACCTCCTGGGAGAGAATCACCTCAACCAGAAGACAAGGTATGACAGCTTTTGAAAAAACCCATGTGGATATTAGCCATACTTGGGTGAAAATTAGTCAACTGATATGTCTGCGTTCTGATTGTAATTCTGGGGTCAGTTACCCTTTTGTCTTTTAAACTGCTATTTTTATTACTCGGGGACATAAATTGGTCAAAATGTATTCTAAATAAATGACGTTAAACTGGTCATCAAAGCGTTCTGCACTATTTTTATTATGGTTTCCACAAAAATGTTAAGCAGCACAATTGTTTTAAATATTAATCAACATTAAAGGGATAATTCAGTTAAACAATTACATTTACTCACTGTTTACTCACTCTCAAATGGTTCCAAACCTTTGAGTTTCTTTCTTCTGTTAAGCACAAAAGAAGATATTTTGAGAAAAGCTGAAAACCTGTAACCATTGACTTGTGTAGTAGGAAAAATAAATACTATGGATTTTAATGTTTACAAGTTTCCAGCTTTCTTCGATATATGAAGAGTTCAGATGCAAAAACCTCTAAGTGCTGAAATTTTCATCAAAAATTAAAAAAAATTCTCAACGTCCTTTGTTTATGTTGAGATATTTCATTTTAAAGACCAGGAAAAAGGACTTATTCTTTACCATAAAAGTGATGTTACTGAACATACACACAGGAGCCTGATAAAAATGCTCATTTTAGAGGAAACTTTCAGACAGCATTTAGAGGTTTTTGCATCTAAACTCTTCGTATATTCTTTTGTGAAAGTCAAACAGGTTTGGAAGAAGTAAAATGTGAGTAAATGATTACTTTTTTTAAAATCTTTAAAGAATCTCTCTTCAGCATTTTCAAAAATCACCAAGACTGATATTTTGAGATTTATTAATATATTGGAATACTACTATATGTTTTTTATCTAATTAATGCAAACTTTGTGAGCATAATCTAATACTCACTCACTATTTTTCGGCTTAGTCCCTGATTAACCACAGCGGAATGGACAACCAATTACTCTGGCATATGTTTTACGAAGCGAATGCCCTTCCAGCCGCAACCCGGCACTGGAAAACATAATCTAATAATATTAGTCAAACTTATTTTGTTTTCATTGTATTTATGATATATAAATGCAGTCTTTGTGACCACACAAAATTATTATTTCAAAGACTTTCTCCAATCTTACCAACCACAAATTTTTAAAATGCCAAAAGCTGTGCTTGAAACTGCTCAGTTTGCTATAGTGCACTACACACATTATGTTGAATAAAAAGAAACTTAATTCCCGAGACTTATTCATTACTTTAATCCCATATTCCACTCTGATTTCAAGAGGAAATACAACATACACTTGTTGAAGCGCCATTTCCCAAAATCCAATGCTGGCAATAGTGTAAAAGAAAAAGAAAACTTATCAGATGGCAACACAATCACATTTCATGCCAGATGATCCTCAAAGGTCAACTTAGTGCTTTAAATTGATTTATTTTATATAAATAGAATTAAAGTAATTGCCATTCATTAATCTTCCCCTGTGTTTGTTTGTAATGGTTTGCTCCACTCATCATTGGGCTATTTTAAGTTATTGCTTTTGGCAAGAATTTGAAATAAAGAAGGATGAGCGGCAAGGTGACTCAGTGGAATCCCGGCTGTTTGCATGTTCTGCCCGTGTTTGTGTGGGCTTCCCCCACAGTGCAGACATGCGTTAGGTGAATTGGATGAACTGAATTGGTTATAATGTAAGAGTACGTGTGTGAATGTGAGAGTGTATGGGTGTTTCCCAGTACTGCGTTGCGGCTGGAACGGGATCTGCTGTGTAAAACATATGTGGGGAATAGTTGGTGGTTCATTCCGCTGTGGCAAACCCTGATAAATAAGGGACTAAGCCAAAGGAAAATGAATGAATGAAGGATTCTTGACAAAAGCAATAACTTAAAACAGCCCAAGATTTTTACTTTTCTAGCGTCAAAAATGTAATGAAACCTGAGTCAATTCCTTTGTTTTTCTCAAAAAATGTAATGAACATATTAAATGATCAGTGGCACACAATTCATAAGGCCAAATAGGATAAATTACAGATGGGTTTTTTCTGTGACAGAGTGCTCTCTGGTATGCCACTTACATCAGCATCTAAATTTGCTCACTCATTTTCATTCACGCTTTGCTGATAACATGCATTCAGCTGCTCTGCATTATTTAGGGATTAGTGAATGAGTGAACGAGTGAGTGGTTTCAGGCACAGCTACAGAGTTTTTCCACAGTATCCATTATATAACCCTGCGCTTTTAAACACAATAGTCTACATATATTTTTGAAGGCCCGTATGCCATCAGGTAATATTATCTGATTGTTTTATCTGTGGTGGCTAAGGAGTGTAAAACACAGGTGCTAGGTTCCCAAAAATATTTGAGTTCAGTGTGTGTTATTGTTTGCAGAACAAGCATCAGCTGAAGTATATCTGCACAATATTGCTCCAGGGCTTTATTTGCACAGTAAAATAGTTGTTCACTCAATAAATATAATACAAAAGAGCTTTCTCAAGGTTTTCAAATGATGAAGTATGACTGTTTTCACTAAATCAGTAGCAGAATCAGAATCAGAGCCCATTGATCTCCAGCACCATGCCCTTGAGCTAGAACTTCTCACTTGCAGTTGCCCCAGGCATGTTTTAAAATGACAGCATTTCACCTCACCTTCCTCTTGGCACTGGAATGAAAGACATAATTCCTCTCTACTTTCACTGAATAATGTTAACACCTGTTTCAGCATTCCAAGTTTTAAATTCTTTTTCATATTTCCAGTGAAACTGTAGTTTTAAGAAATAGGCTAATTTTACAAGTCCCCTGTAGTTAAACAGTTGAGTTTTACCATTATTGAATCCATTTACCCGATCTCCAAGTCTAGCAAGATCACTTTTAACCAACCCAGGCTCATTTTGAAAATGTACCTCTATATACATATCTGGAGAGCGCCAAATATGTCCCAGGAGCTACATTTTTATTGCGAATCCACCAGAGGCCACTGTGTACGCTTTTTTAGATCTCAAATTTCTCTCGCGAGTGCCATTTACGCCTGCGGTTCTCATGTAAATTCACCAGAAGCTGCTGTGTATGCTTTTTCAGATCTCAAATTTCTCTCACGAGTGCCATTCGTGCCTGCTGTTCTCGTGGAAATTGACCAGAGGCCGCTGTTGACTGACTGACTGATGGACTGACAGATCGACTGACCCACCCTTCCTTCACTAAACCCAACCAATAGTGTTTTCACTGTTCCCCGTTTATAACATGTCTCTGTAGTAACACGGATAATCATATCAACAAGACAGGACATGCGCAAAACAACTGGAATTAAAAGATTTGTTCAGCTCACTGTGATCATCATCAGATCAAGACTGAGTTTTACAAGTTTAAAACGTTTATAAATCAGTGCATGTTTGTAATGAATTACAGCGATTTTACCGTCTTTATCACCACAGCCACATGTCAGCGCAATTATTAAAGAAGACGCTTCAATCCTGGTTTGTGGTTAATTTTGTACATTAACATAACGGATATTCATACAGCAGTGGATATTAACGTGTGTCCTGTCACATTTGCAGTGCAAAAACAGTGCAAAGTTAAATGCACACACTGTGTGTGTGTGTGTGTGTGTGTGTGTGTGTGTGTGTGTGTGTGCGTGTGTGTGTGTGTGTGTGTGTGTGTGTGTGTGTGTGTGTGTGTGCGCGTGAACTTTGTAATGACATTATGTGTGACTTATCATTGCAGAAATGCTTGAATTAACTCCACAACAAATACATAAAAAAATCATTGGGAAAGTTCTTAGCGTAGTATTTCTCACAAATGTGACGTGAGATCTGCTTCCTTTACATCTGTCATTGTGCTGTTTATCTGACGCAGCAAGGTGGAGATTGAGGCACACTATGACAGGCACATGGGAACAGTGGGCGGGGAGAACTAGCATTAAAGGCACAGGCCACAAAAACAGCTACATTGTTTTCAGAGCTGAAAATTCCAATATTCTGAAAGGTCTAATAAATAATCTGATGGGTGTTTTGAGCTGAAACTTTACAGACACATTCTGGACACTACTTCTCTTAAATCTTAAAAAAGGAGTAAAATACATGCCCGCTAAGCTAAGCTAAAAGTGCTTCTGCCAGACCCAGAGATTGACTGGATGCATTAAAAAATGGTAAAACTAGGCTGATTAACTCTAAGTTAACTGAGCCTATTTCCAAAAACGTGGAGTGTTCCTTTAAAACTACTTTTCTTTACCCTTTCGGACTGTCATGCAGAAATTTGACACCATGAGGACTATTCTGACTCTCTGCATCCCGACCTCTCATTGTGAACACTCAGCAGCAAGGCTTAAAATACCAGACCCACACCTCACTCTTATGTATCAGTCAGGATGCTCCAATAAGCAGACACACACTTAGATACACAGCAGTGACATTGGTCTTCAGGCTCCTAAACACAACAGTGACACTGTCTCCGTTTTAAAGACATCCACTAGCTGAAATGTGAGCCTTGCTGTCCTGTTCCCCCAGCACCCTGTGACCAATGGCATTGGCAGGGAACAGACCGCTCAGCATGGGCCCAGAGTGTATGGTGTGGTGCAGAGCTCGGGCACCAACCAACAACAGGAAGTGATGGCACGAGAGTGGTCTGTCAATCAGCTGAGAGACGAGATGAGGTACATCCGAGAGGTAAGCTTAAGAAATTGTCTATTGGTGCCTATAACTGTAAGACTGTGCATTCGTGAAGAGAAACCACTATCCAGCATTTTGTAAATGTATATATCTTTCTTAGAAGCTTCCTTCTTTTCTCAAAGGTACGTGACTCTTTGGAGAAAGTCAGAGAGCGGATGTATGGCCAGTTTGGGGGGATGCAGCAATCAATGCAAAAATTAACTCAAGAATTAAAGGTAAGCAAAACACAGCATGACAAGTGGCTATGAAAAGAAAGAATAAGATAAATAAACAATTGCTGTATTCATACTGTTGGAGGTTATTCTGCAAGAAAGACCAGCTGAGTGTACATTATCCTCATTAATAAATACATATGTTGTTACGATGAAGTAGTATTAATTTTTAAAGGTCTAGCAGTAGTAGTAGAAAAAATATAATTGAAAAAAAAAAAAAAAAAAAAAAATATATATATATATATACAAAAAAATGGTCCGAAAGGCTTTAGCTTTAACTACTTTACTAGCAAGAAGTCTCATCCTTTTAAAGTGGAAACATGTCTCTCCACCCTCTTTTGATGCATGGATAAAAGAAGTGTTTACTTGCATTAAATATACTTTATCATTTACTAGTTCTTTAAAGACCTTTGACAAGTTGTAGCACCCCTTTTTAGATTATCTGCTAGCTAACTTTCTTGATTCTTAAGCTGAGCAATAATATATAAATACATGTTTATTATTCATTTTCATTTTTTATTATTATTATTTATTTTTTATTCTTTCTTTCTTTTTACTTATTATGGTTATTTCGTTTTTTAAATGAAAGTTATAAGCTGTTGAGGGCGAGAAGTGTTTATATGGGGTAGTGTTAACAATAGGATAATTATAAAATGAACATTGTAATTGATAGTCGATGTAGAAAACCTAATAAAAGAAATTTGAAATGAACAATTGACCTACCAATAAGACAAACAATAATACAGTAGAATTAATGCTAAAGTCCCCTATTTTTTACTTTGGTCAGTAAAGTCTGATATACATGATTGTTTATTTTTATTGCCCTCTTTGTCCTCTGGAAAAGTCAATGCTTATCAGTTACATACCCCTGCAGAATAGGATCAATTTTGGTAATACCTTAGTTTAACCCTTGTGCATCCACAAAAAGGTTCCTGGATGATATAATAATTAAAAACATCATAAATAAAATATTTTAGGATGTTTTTGTTACGGTACATCAGTACTTTTTTTTGAATACCTCAAAATAAATGGTGTTGTTCATCACTGACATATCCAAGACTGTAATTAACAAAGTAAATATTATTTGCTTCGCATGCAGTATATGGAAAATATTTTTCATAAAAATAGTATGATGAGAACTGATGCTGGTGAAAAAAATCTTTCACTGAATTAAATTTTTTTACATGTGCCCAAATGCAGTTGACATTAAGACAATCTGAATAAATAAATAAATATATAAAAAACGCCTAAAACTAATAGTTATTTCCTGCCTGTTATTAAGATGTTGGCTGTTTATTAGTACTTATGAAGCACATATTCTGCATCATTTTCTCACATTACTTATCCATACTTCATAATCTACCTTAATAACTCTTAATAAGCAGCAAATTAGGATTTATTGAGTCATAAGTCATTGTTAATGGTTAATTATTAGCAAGAATTACACCTTAAAATAAAGGGTGAACAAAATTGTAATTATTTTAACAATATAACAGGGATCACTAAAATGGCATATTTCGTTAAGTATTTCTGTCCTGAATAAGTTAATTCACATAACATACTGTATGTTTACATATAGTTCAAAAGATACAAGATAGAAATTATAAACATTCCCACAAAGTCAAAGTTTATATGCCACATATCAAGATGAGGTAAAAAAGGTGAGCATCAAGATCCACCCCCAGCTTTTAATGCACTGAAAAAGAAGTATTGTCTTCTTACGCATTAGTTTTCACCTTTTCTGATAAGGTCCTTGTTTTTCCTGACTAGCTCACAAGAGTCCACTGTTCTTCTGAGAAATTCTTTAGGTTCTTTACATTTTTTTGTTGTCTAGCATCTGTTTTAGTTTTCTGGCACTGTTCTGCATATTTGAAAGCTTTCCAACAGAAACAGTAGGATTTTGAGATTCATCTTGAGGTTCAGACAAAGGACAATTAAGAGACTCATGCACAACTAGTAACACTTGTTTTTCAGTGCTTTTTTAGTGCAACTTTTGTACAAGATCTTAATGTGCACATTTTTAGATGGAGAAATATATATGAAAATTAACTGCCCAGAAGCTATATAAAATACATTAAAACCAACTAAATATATTTTTCCGTAGTTGCCCAGTTTAAAAGTTGGTTGTCATTTGTTATGCACCTGCTAACTAGTGTTGGGGAAAGTTACTTTTGAAATTAATGCATTACAATACTTAGTTACTCCTCAAAGTAACTAGTTGCGTTACTTGGTTACTTTTTACGGTAAGTAATGCATTACGTTGCTTTTGAGTTACTTTTGCGTTACTATTGCATTTTATTACATGGCTGAGGCTTGATCTCTTTCAGAACTTGCAGGTTTTTTCTCCTTTTTTTAAATAGAGGAGCTCTGCAATTAACAAAGCACTGTATAACCTTCATTTAAAAATTCATTATTTTTTTCATAAAAAATGAATGTAAGATAATGTTATCTGAGAACTTCCTGACCCCAGAGCTCTACATGTCGTATATACAGATTGTGCTACTTTTGTATTTTTGTCTTATTAAATAGTAAAATCACTGTCCATTCGGATAATCATCTTTCCCTTTTCTTCCATGTGTTCAAAATAATGAGAATATTTCCATCACAGAAATGCAAGGCTCTGCCATAATCAGGGTATTTTCCGTCCATTCCATATCCGTTTTAGCTAAGAAATTAAGAAATGACCGTTTGTTACAAAAAAAAAAAACGAAAAAAAAAAAAGATTTTGGCTCGATTTTCGTTTTTTTTTTTCATTTAGGGTAAGAAAAAAGATAAATGACTTTAATGATGATGATGATGATAAAAATAATAGGCTTATAGTAATAATAATAATAATTATTATTATTTACTAAGTGTTTTTTATTGTTTATTTTTTAATAGTTGTTTTTGTTTGTTTTTATTTGAATTCCCCCTATTTTAAATATATATGTATATATGTATATGTGTGTCAAAATTATTAGCTTATTAGCCCCCCTAAATTATTAGCCGCCCTGTTTATTTTTTTTCCCCAATTTCTGTTTAATGGAGAGAAGATTTTTTCAACACATTTTTAAACATATTAGAAATTAGTTATTAAAACTATTAACTGATTTGTTTTATCTTTGCCATGATGACAGTAAATAATATTTAACTAGATATTTTTCAAGACAATGAAAAAAAATTTAAAACTGCTTTTATTCTAGCCGAAATAAAACAAATAAGACTTTCTCCAGAAGAAAAAGTATTATCAGACATACTGTGAAAATTTCCTTGCTCTGTTAAATATTATTTGGGAAATATTTAAAAAAGAAAAAAAATCTATTCTATCTAATATATATATATATATATATATATATATATATATATATATATATATATATATATATATATATATATATATATATATATATATATATATATATATATATATATATATATATATATATATATATAAATATAAATGGGACTATTATTTTGAGGGTGATGTCACAAGCTCAGATTTGGTTGACCAACCAGAGGAAAAAGGGCGTTTCAGCACCACCTACATGTGTATAATGAATTTTAAAGTCATTTATCTGTTTTCTTACCCTAAACCAAAAAAATGAAATTTGAGTCAAAATCACGTTTTTTCGTTTTTGGTGAGCAAAAGAAAAACAAAAATCTTCCATTTTCTTAGTTTTCCTTTTTTTTTTTTTTTTTTTTTTTTTAAACAGATATGAAATGGACGGAAGATACAGAAATGAAGATGGCCAATCAGGGTCTGTTCCTGCATTTTATCATTGAGTGCGGGATTCAACATGACTACGTTCATTTTAATGCAGCAAGTTTTTTAAAAGCAAATTAACTAAACTAAAAAGTAACTTGCGTTACATTTTTTGTTTTAGTGGTTCAGTCTGTGATCACACAGCCGTGTAGTGTATGATTCCCAGGTTTTCCTCTATGAACAATTATAAACTCTTTAAAAAGTGTTTTAAAGCCTGTTTTGTGTAGTGTATTCCAGCCTTAAAATGATGGCAGTTGTAGGTGACAGAACAAATCTGCAGGTGATTCAGGAGACGAAAAAAATTCAAATTCAGTTGACTGGATGTCACGACTGGCCAATTAGTATTGCAGAGAGCTGTGTAATAATACCCAAGAATATGATCTACTACAAAGCCTTCCCCTTAATAAAAACACTGAGTTCTCAACGTGACTGTATTTCTTACTGTGTTTTTCCCAGGCAGCCAACTCTCATAAGCGTTATCTAGAGTCAGAGGTGAAGACGAGAAGGGCAGCTATGGAAAGCTTTGACCAGATGAACAACTCCCTTATATCAGCAAACATTGATCTACAGGTACACGATCAATACGGTCACTGCCACCAGATAAAGGCACCTTCTGTCCAGAGAGAGCTCTTGATGTTTGTCTGTTGTCGTCAACCACTTTAGACTGTTCAACAGAGAAAAGGATGTTCAGTACTAATGAATGCATGCTGTGGGAATAGCTTTGTGTTCATCCTTATGCTATAATGCTCTTGTGCTGCTTTTGTTGATCATGGCTGTTTCAGAAAACGTTGCTGGAAAGCTGTAATAACCGTGTGGGCAACAGGGATGAGATGAAAACTCTGCGCAGCTCAATGGAAAAAACAGAGGAGAAACTGAAGGAAACGGAGAGACAGTTAGCAGCAGCACAGGCTGAAAACCGCACACTCAAACACCAGGTGCTCAATCATGCAAGCTTAATGATATTCATTCAATGATATTATTATCAGTCCCGTCAGATGAACACCCTACTACCATGTTATTTGGCTTTTTGGGACATCACTTCACAAAGCATCACTACACAAAAACATTACATATGAGATTGTTAAGATGTAAGACCTACTGGCAAGCTTCACAATTTAGGCAAAACTTTACAATAAGGTCTTATAATTAAGATTATTTAATACATGAGCTAATATTAATAAGAGCTGTAATAAATGTATTGCTTATTGTTAATATTTTATAACATTAGTAAAAATGTTCAGCTAAGTTCCATATATTAAATTGTTAGCTAACTTCTATTAAGTAATTAACATTTAAAAATGCATCATATTGCATTTAAAAATCAGATATTTTTTTTTTTTATGTTTTACACTATTAAAATTTTTACTATTACAAACTATTACAATATAAATTTTTACATATAGTTATTTTGTTGTTGTTTTTTTAACAAAAAAGGAAAAAATAAAAGGGAAAAAATAAATAGATAAAGTTAATAATAGTAATTTAGTAATAAATGTGTACAGAAAATGTACTTACGACCAACAGAAATCACTCATTCAACAATCACAAGCAAATGTTCAGATATGTTGTCAGTGTTGAAATAAAATGTGTACAGTTAAACAGTATAAGATAATAATAGTTCAAAACAAATAAATTAAATTATTAAGAAAGAAATTAAAAGGAAAAGGAAGGAGAGTGCATCTATTAAATGGGAGGCAAGATGTTAAGAGACTTAAAGTAAATGATAAAACCTTGCTACCTTTTAAAGAAGCTATTGTATTTTTAGTGTTGAATTTAATGTTAGCTAATATTAGTATTGGAAGTATTTTTTCATACTAATTGATGTTAATGTTTAAAAAATAGAAACTTAATGTAAAGTGGAATTATTAATGACAAATGATCAAAGCAGCGAACAGTTCTTGTTGTTTCAAACATTTTTAAAAAGGGGTTATCTTGTTCTTATAGTTTTTTCAAAAAAAAAATTCTAATATAACTGCAACAGATTTTTCGATACAAGAATTTGACATATTACAGCACTATGGTGCTGTATGTGATTGTAAAACCTAAATGCATGCAGTGGAGTTCAAAATTCTGTGACTTTTATGTAAAGGTTATTTATTACACATTTTTTGTGACAAATCTGAATAATAATTTGAGTAAAATTATGAAAAAAGGAGAAAAGTACAGTTTTCTGAATGCCCATGTTTGTACCTCTTGATGATCGTGTTCTTCAGCATGATGATCCAAGAAGTATCATACTTACTTGGAAACATGGATAGATCAATAGAACAGAAAATGCTTAATGTTTTAATTATTTATTTATTTTTAATAAAACTGTACACTTACAGCTGTAATTAAATGATTATTAAACCCGTCATGGGATGAACACCCAATAACGTGTTATTTTGCTTTTTTTTAAAGATAAAAATAATAGATCAGGGTTATTAAGATGTAAGACCGATTGTACTAGCAAGCTTTACAATTAAGGAAAAACTAATATTTGTTTTATTACTAATATTACATTATTAAAAGCAGACATTGTATTTTTAATATTGAATTTAATGTTGGCCAATTTTAGTATTAGAAGTATTTTTCATACAAACTGGAAACTTGTTGTGAAGTGAAATTATTAATATGACATGTGCAGTGTTTGTACCTTCTGATGATCATGATCTTCAGAATGATCCAATATGGATTATGCTTCAATAGAAACCAGGACGGTTCATACATGTTAATATTGTTGCTTTTTGAAAACTAAATAGCGTTTTGTGTGTAGGTGGAGACTTCTCAGGAGGCGAACACACAAGCACTGAAGGAGCTGAGTGCAAAGCTGCAGAGGGAATATGAGGAACAGCTGCAGGAACAGCAGAGGAAGTACAGAGAGGAGATCGAGGCTCTGCAGGTACACATATAACCAAACTTCACATGCTCTCACAATCTTCAGACAGAAACAACAGTGTATGCTCAGTTGACACTTTCATTAGCAGTAGCACCAATATAGTAGTTTATGTGACTTAAAGTTTGTCACTGTACAGATACATTGTACAAAAAAAATAAATAAATACTTTTGTATTACTATTCGCAAGCAGAGTTGGTAGATTCAGTCCTGTTTTAGATTAGATTGCCACCTAGTGGTAATAGTGAGTATTTCATAGCAGAAAATATCTTTTAATTACCAGAGTTCATATTTTGTGATTCGAAGGTGTTTTCTGCTTGTTTAGGCTGTGAATTGCATTATGGCAGTTTTATTTCTGCTCTGTCAACTTTTGATGTTAAAAATTTAACTGCATTTGTAACAGAGTGACTTTTATTTATTTTTTATTTATATTTTATATAAATAATTTTTTTTATTTATATTTTATTTATATTAGTTTGAGACAAGATATTTTTAAGAAATAATATATGGAGAATTAAGTTTGTAAAATAACAGAAAATAAACTCGCAGCTTATTTCTAGGTTTTTGTACCATAAATTGAACTTTTCAACACCAAAAGCTTTTGGAGAAAATATCAAGGTTGCATAATGCAATTTTAAAAGCATAAATAAGTGAGGAAAAAAACATGAATGACAAAATACAGAAAACAGTCAGTTTACAGATATTTTTTTACAGTGTGGGAACTGACTGGTCAATGGGAACAGGCACAAGAATGACTAGTTTTGAGTGTAAACCTGTTTGTCCTGTCTACAGGCACAGCTTGACGACTATATAAAAAGGCTTGAGGAGGCCGAGAAAAATGCTCAGATTGCTGAGGCAAAGATTGCTGAAAGAGACCAAAGAATTACAGAAGTGGAGAGGCTGCTGAACTGTATGGCTCAGGTAAATATTATCAGATAGTTCAGCCTTATGCTTTTTACACCTGAAGGAAACATTTTATACATTATTTTATCTTTATAACAGGAGAAGGGTGACCTGATAAAAAGGCTTTGTGATTGTGAGCAACGCTTGCGTGGTTTGGACGAAACTGACTATGCAGACAAAGCTGCGGCCAAACAGTAAGTAACATCTAATTTATCTTCTGAAAATATTTTCACCTGAAAATATGGATTGTCTTATTCAGGATGGTTTAAGTAGACAGTCTATATATCTTTATATAATTAATGTTTTGATTAATAACGTATCACAACATCTTTTTTTTTTCATTTGATAAAGAAGCAATGCTTTTCACAAATCCTCAGTAGCTGATTTGTTAGGATTGAACAATATTTGGCCGAGGTTCAACTATTTGAACTTGAATTTGAGGTAGAAATATTGAAAACAAATCCCTTTTAAAGTCGTTTAAATTAAGTACTTAGCAAGACGTGTTACCAGTCAAACATTAGATTGTGTATATTTACTTACGGAGGGAGTCACATTGACTCAATGGGTAGCACGATCGACTGGTCGAAGGTCGCTGGTTCAAAGCCTCAGCTGGGTCAGTTGTCATTTCTGTGGGAAGTTTGCATGTTCTCCCTGTGTTGGCGTGGGTTTCCTCCTGGTGCTCCGGTTTCCCCCACAGTCCAAACACATGCGTCATAGGTGAATTGGGTAAGCTAAATTGTCCGTAGTGTATGAGTGTGTATGGATGTTTCCCAGTGATGGGTTGCAGCTGGAATGGCATCCGCTGTGTGAAGCATATGCTGGATAAGTTGGCGGTTCATTCTGCTGTGGCGACCTCTGATTAATAAAGGGACTAAGCCAAAAAGAAAATTAATGAATGAATGAATATTTACATTCGGGAATTTACATAATATTTTTATAGAACATGATATTTACTTAATATCTTAATTATTTATGGCATAAAACTCCATAAATATTGACCCATACAAAATATTTTTAGCCATTGGCAAAAAATACTGTAATAGTACTGGTTTTGTGATCCAAGGTTCAAGATCCAAAGAGATTTGTTAGCAAATTCATTCATACTACATTAGCCAATGATAATATATACAGTACAAAATTTTAATTAATGATAGTAAATGTTGAATCTAACGGTAAATATTGTTTAACTAAAGTTAACGAATAAAGTTTGTACAGTGTTACCTGAATATTTTAATATCTTTCAAAAATACTGTCCTTATGTTGTCAGTTTCGAGATTCAGTGTGAAAATTTGGTTTTGTTTTAGCTGCAGTTAATAACAATTACTTAAAGAATCTGTGCAATTATTGTTATACATTCTTCATTTCCAATAATTCTGATGGTATTATGGATTTAGAGCTTTATTGCATGCTATATCGCTCATAAGCAGCATGTTTCATCCCAGGTCCGAGCAACTGAAAGGAGAAGCAGCAGAATTGAGAGAAAGAATAAAGCACCTCAACGACATGGTGTTCTCTCAGCAGAGGAAGGTCAAGGCCATGATAGAAGAGGTGCTGATCTACAGAAGCTGTTTGAGCTGTAAAAGTGCCCCTATTGTGCTTTTTAAATGTTACCTTTTATGCAGTGTGTAATGTAGCTGTTTGTAAATATGAAGGGTTTGTGTAAAAGATTTAAAGACGTACAACAACTAAATGTATTTTAAAGAAACAACTAATTCACCAGGCGACGTGGTGGCGCAGTGGGTAGCCTCACAGCAAGAAGGTTGCTGGTTCGAGCCTCGGCTGGGTCAGTTGGCATTTCTGTGTGGAGTTTGCATGTTCCCCTCGTGTTCGCGTGGGTTTCCTCCGTGGGCTCCGGTTTCCCCCACAAGTCCAAACACATGTCGTATAGGTGAATTGGGTGTGTTAAAATTGATCGTAGTGTATGTGTGTGAATGAGTGTGTATGGATGTTTCCCAGTGATGGGTTGCGGCTGGAAGGGCATCTGCTGCGTAAAAACATATGCTGGTTAAGTTGGTGGTTCATTACGCTGTGGCGACCCCAGTTTAATAAAGGGACCAAGCCGAAAAGAAAATGAATGAATGAATGAATGAACTAATTCACCAGCAGCAGTTTTCACTTCCATAATTGATCTAAGTAGATTCTGAACAATCATACAATTTTATATTTGGATTTCACATATATAAAATCTCTGTGAGTGTACACAGCCATTTTTGCAATATTTTGAAATGTTGCATATACACTCACCGGCCACTTTATTAGGTACACCTGTCCAACTGCTCATTACAGCAAATTTCTAATCAGCCAATCACATGACAGCAACTCAATGCAATTAGACATGCAAACATGTACAAGATGATCTGCTGCAGTTTAAACCGAGCATCAGAATGGGTTAGAAAGGTGATTTAAGTGACTTTGAACGTGGCATGGTTGTTGGTGCCAGACGGGCTGGTCTGAGTATTTAAGAAACTGCTGATCCACTGGGTTTTTCATGCACAACCATCTCTAGGGTTTTTAAGAAGAATGGCCAGACTGGTTCCAGCTGATAGAAAGGCAACAGTAACTCAAATAACCATCATTACAACCGAGGTCTGCAGAAGAGCATCTCTGAACACACAACACATCCAACCTTGAGGTGCATGGGCTACAGCAGCAGAAGATCACATCGGGTGCCACTCCTGTCAGCTAAGAACAGGAAACTGAGGCTACAATTCACACAGGCTCACCAAAACTGGACAACAGAAGATTGGAGAAACATTGCCTGGTCTGATGAGTCTCGATTTCTGCTGTGACATTCTGATGGTAGAGTCAGATTTTGGTGTCAACATGAAAGCATGGATCCATCCTGCCTTGTATCAACAGTTCAGGCTGCTGGTGGTGTAATGGTGTGGGGGTTATTTTCTTGGCACACTGTGGGCCTATTAGAACCAACTGAGCATTGTGTCAATGCCACAACCTATTGGTATTGTTGCTGATCATGTCCATCCCTTTATGACCACAGTGTACGCATCCTCTGATGGCTACTTCCAACAGGATAATGCGCCATGTCATAAAGCGTGAATCATCTCAGACTGGTTTCTTGAACATGACAATGAGTTCACTGTACTCAAATGGCCTCCACAGTCACCAGCTCTCAATCCAACAGGGCACCTTTGGTTTGTGGTGCAACAGGAGATTCACATCATGGATGTGCAGCCGACAAATCTGCAGCAACTGCGTGATGCTATCATGTCAATATGGACCAAAATCTCTGAGGATTATTTCCAGTTCATTGTTAAATCTATGTCAAGGCAGTTCTGAAGGCAAAATGGTGTCCAACACTGGACTAGTAAGGTGTACCTAATAAAGTGTATGTTCAAAACATGTGCTCAATAGAAACATGTGGTTGGTTACTATTATCTGCAATCAACAATGAAAAACCTGCTAAACTCTTGAATGCTCGACATTGAAGTTTGAGTCCAGCTAGTTCTTCCAGTGTTTCCTTATCAGAATTGACATGGTTCAATTGACATTATCATCACTGTGCTGGTTTAGAGAGAACAAATTGCCAAACATAAAATATGAGAATACTTGATAAATAAAATTATATAAAATGTATGAGTAACATTATAGGGGCACTTATATTTTTCATTCATGATACGTTTGTAATTTATTGGTTTAATTTTAAAACAACAACAATTCTGCAGGTTGAAACATTGAGAGCCAAAGTTGCACAGAAGGATATGTTCATCACTGAGCTGCTGGACAGGATTGCTATTGTAGAGTGTGAGGTAAGTCCAACATTCTCCATGTAGGAGGACGTGATTTTTTTCCCTTTTGTTTTGATTTTCTTTTTTGCAAGCTTCTAGCCTTACACCAATCCAGAAAGGCACAGATTGGTTGGAATAAGCATACTCAATGCACTTATTCGACAACCCATTGCTATTCTGTCAGCTGGACTTTGGTTGTCATTCAAATTTCTCATACATCTATATCTAAATCGGTCCTTGTCCAGTGTCCTCTTTATATATCTGTGATATGAATTCTCTTTCTAGTTTCCCTGTTCTGACGCTGTCCTTTGCTTTGCTTCCTTTCCTAGAATAATGAGTTAGAAGACAAGTTGAAGTATTTTATGTCTATACAGAAAGCATCTGAGATTAAAGTGTCCACCAGGGACATTGGAGTTGGCTGTGACCTGCCTGTTAGGTAATGAGCACAAGATCACCTTGCCATTGAAATTTAAAACCTCTTTCGAGGCCCTTTCTTTACACGCATTCATTTTCTGTGTTCGCAGATCTGAAGAACCGCCATATGTTGCTCCATTCCAACCCAACCATGTCTCATCAGCTCCAAGATCCTCTAGCAGACTGAGCAATAGTTTACTTAAATACACTCCCGGTCAGTACAGCACGATGCTGCGGTCCACTGTAGTACATACACAAGAAACTATGACCAATACCACACAAACTACACCTCCATCTTCACTTCACGGTCAGTCCAGGCATGAAGGCAGTGAATCTGAATCTCCAGCGGCCTCAGAAGTGTCTTCTTGCATCAGCCCCAGAGCGAGAACCAGCCCATCGCAGGTCTACACTCCTTTCATGAGGCTGATGGAGATGAGTGCTAAGATGAACATTGAATGAATGAATGTCTACTAAAAAGGCAGTGGCAGAAGCTAATGGAACATGAAGTATTTGTGTTTTGTTACTGTTGGTGTAACACTACAGCATATGTAAATAACCTACTGATCTGTGAATAACTTATTTTAGTAGAATATACTGATGCACTCTATTTTGCTTTGTTTACAAAAAAAAAACTAGTGATTTTATGTGACAGCCCTCTATATTTTACTGTTATCTATTTATATTTACGTTTTCTGAGCCCATTTTTGCCTAGATTGTTTCCTAAAGTGTATTACCCAGATATTATTTTGTTATATAATAATATTCAGTGGGCTCTTTATATGAGGTTTAATTTTTAGCAAAAGGATTGATGGTATGAACTGCGATCAAAGCTCTAGTTTGTTTTTTCAGTTAAGCACTTTTCCTGCTAGAGCAGCTGATGTGCAGCCTCCAGCTTATTTACCTTTTTATTGTTGTTTTTTTATCATTTGATGACACATTCATAATGCTATTCTATAAAACATCGGTTATGGATCCATATTGTTCTGGACCACAGTACATTACCAAGACATGAAAACTGCAGAGAGGAAAAAGGGCTCTGTTCACAGCGTTGATGTGTTAATGCACTTCCTGAAGACTCACTTCAGTTGCCAAATTCATGATTTATGATGACTGCAGATGAAGGTTTATAAAGTACATTTGAGTCTTTACTGGTAATAAAAAACACTAAAATATATTTGGTATTAAATGTTTTTCACCCACAGAGCACTATATTTAGACATAACTGGGTATATTGTTCAATAAATAAAATGTCCAAACCTACTTTTAAGTCTATTTTCTTTACTTACTTTTTTAAACGTTTACTGAGGCAACTGGGGTGTGACGCAGTGGGTAGCACACACAGCAAGACGGTTGCTGATTCGAGCCCCGTCTGGGTCAATTGCCATTTCTGTGTGGAATTTGCATGTTCTCCCCGTGTTGGCAAGAGTTTGCTCTGGGTGCTTTGGTTTCCCCCACAGTCCAGACATGTGCTATAGGTGAATTGAATAAACTAAATTGGCCGTTGTGTGTGTGTGTGCGTGTGTGTGTGTGTGTGTGTGTGTGTGTGTGTGTGTGTGTGTGAATGCAAGAGTGTATGGATGTTTCCCGGTGATTGGTTGCGACTGGAAGGGCATACGCTGCATAAAACATATGCTGGATAAGTTGGCGGTTCATTCCGCTGTGGGGACCCCAGATTAATAAAGAGACTAAGCTGAAAGAAAATTAATGAATGAATACTGAGGCAACTGATCTGTGAAAATTTCAACTGCTCTGTACTAACATATAAATAAATCTAATCTAATCGATGCATGTACTGTATTTACATTTTACTGAATATTTCAGTTTAATAAACTTTTTTATGGATATTCCCCAGCTTTTCAGATGGGGAATAATTAGGGTAACAGGACTGAGTGACAGATAGGGAACATGACTAAAATGTGTTTTTTATCTAAGGAATTATATGTTTTTTTCCCAGTACTGGGTTGCAGCATGGAAGGGCATCCGCTGTGCCAAACATATGCTTGATAAGTTGGTGGTTCATTTCGCTGTGGCGACCCTGGATGAATAAAGGGACTAAGCCGAAGGAAAATGAATGAATTATACGTTTTTCAATAAATGTATTTGAGGCAAAGGTGAGATTTGGAGTTCCACAACAATGCAAAAGAAAATAAAAATACATATTTGAATGATTTTACATTGAAATGCAGTGCTATAGAGACTTGGGACAAACAAACAAAAAGCCATTTTCAGTGATTTAGGTAGTTTTTATCAATCCTTTAATTTAAATTTGCAGTTTAAACAGTATAAAAGACACTTTGCATAATAATAACATGTATGTTTGAGTTACTTTTGATATTTATACATATTAAGTCCTGGGGACAGAAAAGGCACCCATTTGGTAAATGGCTCAAATACATACAATTTCACTGCTGATGATAACAACTTTAACCCACATAAACTGGTTCTTAACTTAACCATACTCCATACACCATCTCAAATGCTTTGCAGTACACAAACATATGTATACATGTTGTATCTAACAATTAATCCAATTTGTTGATGTGTATACTGTACATCAATACAATCTCTTGATCAGCTGAGCATTCTTTTGTTACAGGCTTTACTGATTGAAACTGAAAACAAAAAGATTGAGCAGCACAATGTGCACAAATGTTTTCATATAATGCCACCTAAAGAATCTAAGAACATCTTTCCACTATAAAGAACCTTTTGAGGAATGAAAAGTTTAATAACTGTTGTTACAAACAGAATGTAAGCGTGTCATTTTTAACAAGCTAAAGAGTATATGTTATCAATGAAAATTATACAGTAACAACTTAAGTTAAATTCCTGTTTGTCCCCGTGGGTTTCGTCCAGGGGCTCCGGTTTCCCCACAAGTCCAAAGACGTAGGTGAATTAGATGTATAGGCTAAATTGTCTGTAGTGTATGTGTGAATGGGTGTGTGTGGATGTTTCCCAGTGATGGGTTGCGGCTGGAAGGGCATCCGCTGCGTAAAACATGGATAAGTTGGCGGTTCATTCCGCTGTGGTGACCCGGGATTAAGGGACTAAGCCGAAAAGAAAATGAATGAATGAATAAATGAACTTCCTGTTTGCAGCAGCATGAGCTGTTTTTGTACAGCTAAAAATAATCACATTAATATGATTGCTCGCTTTAATATTGAACTGCGGCATGAAAGGAGACGACTAAGTTAATTTGTCATAAATTACTGACATTAAAAATGAATGTCTTTCATGTGAAACAGTGGAACAAAAGCTTGTAATATTCTGCTATTGTTAGCTATGATTCAAGTCAGTCAGCTTTTTATTTCAGCTATTTAAGAGTCTGTGTTTATCACTGACTGGAAGAGTCCACAAGCACCGCCCGTAGAAACCATTCAGGGTTGCCATGGAAACATAACAATCCCAAGTAGCTCCGGGCTAGCGTGTTGAAGGTGAGTTAATGAAATTATTATCCATTCACGTCATTGTTGTGTTTGGTGAAAAAAAAACTGGTTTCAAAGTTGTTACGTTATCTTCTTTTTGGAGGTCAAGAGATCAGACGTGTGGGAAAATAACTAACAAACAACTATACAATTTAGGCTTCTTGCTGCTAAGTATTGTCCTGGTGTTACACACAGACCCGTAGTCAGGAGGGTTCACCCCCTCACTGACAAAGGTCCAGAATTTGTCCCGAACACGAGCACATTTGTCCTATTTTAACTGCTATGCCATAATACATAGTGACAATAACCTATCAAAGAAGGCTTTAAGACCAATAAAAAGGTTTGAAGCGTCAAAAGTTAATTTTGATACTAACTTAATTAGGCTATTGTTGTCATACATTAGTTTTTTTATTTGACTTATTTAAAAGATAAGAAATATCATGATAAAAATAGTATAACAGCTCGAAAATTCGTGAAACTCTACATTATTATTATTTTATTATTCAAATTGCCAAATTCTGACTGAAGGGGGTTTAATGTGCTGCCTAGGTAATATGCCACAGTATGCCACATTGGCCGACAATAGGCAACAGTTTTTATTTTAAAACTTTAACAGATTCCTCTTTTTTAGTACATCAAAAATTGTGGTTATGATGACCATCTGACAAGCAGAAAATGGTGCTTAAAATGTCATTAAAATGCAGTATTTAAACCTCATATTTAAATTTAAAAAATCAGGCGAATGACTGTAAAAAGGTCTGCATTTTGAGAAAAAAAAGAACCCCCTTTTTCACCAGGTTGTCGTCAGGCCTGTTTATTTTTGAAGCATTAATAAACGTAACAGTGGAGATGTGGTTTCTCGATTTATCACTTTGAGACCATTTGCAGTCTATACGTTGATGTGTTTTTGTTCACTAGGCTATAATCTTTTGGCACAATTGTGTTAGTAGCTAGCTTGTATCAAACACAAAAGTTCTGTTACCTTCTTTCTTTTACATTTCTTAAGGTATTACTGCTACTGTTTAAATGTGTTTTAGCTCTGTTTTATATGACAGTTGACATTTATATTTAGGTATAAATTTGATTTAATAATATATTTCAGTCTTAATAGATAGTTCACATAGAGGTAAACATTCTTTCATCATTTATTCACACTTCATATGTTCCAAACCCGTATACATTTCTTCTGTTCAACTGAAACAAAGATAACTAAAGATTGTTACATTCAAGTCTAAGGGTACAGTATCAGCCGTCTAACTTATCAGCACTCTTCCAGTTCAACAGAAGGAAGTAAAGTAATGAGTAATATGTAAATGATGACAGAATTTTTCATTTATGGATGAATTATCAATTTAATATTCTTGCTTTTTTCCCCTCCAGAAAAACAACACACAATGGCTGTGAATGTCAAAACAGTTTTGAAGATCCCAGAGCTGTCAGACCACAGCAGCTGTGAAGATGATGATGAGAATCATTTCACAGATCTGCAGCAGCCTGATGATAATCTAACAGAGTCTGATAAGCTGTTAAATAACCTTGCTGGCAGTGCTGAAGTTATAACAGAGCAGGAGAAAATCAAGAAAAATGAACAAGTGGCAAGACAAACTACTGTGTTGAATGCTACTACAGAAATTAAGGTATATTTGTACAGTATACATGCACATCAAACGTACAATATAATTATGCAACCATTTTAATCATATGCAAATGTGTCTTTGGTGCATTATTGACATTATTATTATTTATTTACTTCTCAGCTTCCGAGCCGAACTAACTGTATGATTGGCTCTGATGATGGACTTTACCTGTTTCTGGGTCACACTCATGGTATGTCGGTCATCAGTACATCCACCTTCACCTGTGTGAAAACATGGCAGGATGAACGAGTGGAGATCACCAGCATCTCTTGTGCCTCTCTTGGAAATGTCACACACCTCTTGGGCACAGTGGATGACATAGGTAATTTTCTTGAAATATTTTGACACAATTTACATTGAGATCTCTCCCCTTCCTATTTTGTGTATTTAATTATACATTTGTCTTATTAGGTATTGCACGGGTTTTTGTACATCACAAGGAGAATATTTATTTAATAAAAGTCATCAATGAAACTGTGAGTTCATAATATTGTTTAAGAGCTTGTTTTATGTATTCTTTTGTATTTTTTTTTGTAACAAATAGCATATTTCTTACAGGATGATATAAACCAAAGAAACATCTGTGCAAAATTTGAAGTATGTAGGAGTGGGGCATTTGGAGCTGCAGTCATGATGTGTAAATTTCCTATTAAAATATGTACATACAATATAAAAATAACATTACTGATTCATTAATGCCATCATCATATATTGTCTTTGAAGCCAATGGATCTGTGTGGCTGGATCTCTATCGCTTCCCAAAAGAAATGTGGCTTAAAGAGCTTGAAGCCAAACAGGTAACTCTTTATAGTTTGAATAGCCAAAGTCCCTTTAAGGCAAGTCATTTCACTCAGTGATCATCTTAGAAATACCTCTCAGGCATTATATTCAAGAATTCTGTCTGAATGGAGAAACATCAAATTCTCCAAAATTGCTTGCCATGCTTATGATTGAATTTCATATTAGGTATCACTAATAAAATTCAACATTAACTGTCCCTTTAGTTTAATATCTAAACGTTCGAATCACACAAAATCTGCAGAAACTAACCTCTGGTCCAAGCCCCTCCTCCAGAGTATCGTCAGTCTATAGCGATCAATGATTGGCTCCTATACTAGAAGGCTGCTTTTTACACCATATAGCAATCGATGACTGGCTCCTGTACTAGAAGGCAGGCTTTATTCTCCATATTGACAGTTACACATTTCCCTATTCAAAAAGATACGAGTGACATGTCTTGTGTATTTTATAGTATTTGTTATAGCCTAGTTTATTATTCATAGCTGTATTATGTTGAAAACTTACATGGCAAAAAGATTTGTCTTCTTTTACTTAGAGTTTTTGTCTTGTTTTTAGACCAAATGTCAAAAAATTCTTAAATCAATAAACATTTTCTAGAGAAGACATCTTGTTTTATTTTCAGAACTCATGAGTCAAAATTAAGCGGGATTTTCCTTAAAACAGGCTGAATAATCTGTCAGTGGGGTAAGTAAAATAAACTTGTTTTCAGTTTGAAATAAGATTATTTTACATATACCCCATAGGCAGACTATTAATACAGTTTTTTTTTTCTTGGAGGCATAACTTCAGTTGTTTTTGTTTGTTGTTGTTTTTCTTTTAGAATTAATGTACTGAATAAAATTTTGGTATTATGTCTAAAAAAGTCAGTTATTGTTTGCTTAGTTGCTGTATCAAAATGATCACATTCAGCCCTGTTTCTTATGTAGGCCACACAATCCCCACGGGCCACTGAAGCCAAATTGTCTCCGGTAGTCTTACTCATGAAGATCAAACCTCCTGAAATCCCTGCAGGTATCTAAGAAATTGCTGCAGACATGTTTGTTGTGCCTTTATTTCACTGAAGTGTATGTTTTTTTTAAGGAACCTCACTGAAAAGTCCACTTGAGGTCTTGCAGAAGACAGAAGAAGGCACTATAATAGGCTCAGGCCAAAATCACCTCATTAGTAGTCAACAATGGGAAAGCCAAGATCTGGCATTTAGGAAAATGTATGCAAAGTACCTCTGCACCAGCTCTGCAGGACCACCACAGCCGAAAGCAGAGGGTCCCAGGTAGATTTTATCAATTTTGAAAGTGAAGTTAGATTTTACTTTGATTTGTATGTATATAGTACAGAGTAAATCAGTTTTTTGTCACATTATGCATTCTTAAGGCCAATTCACATTGCACTAATAGATGCTGGCCAGTCTCAAATAGCCAGACTGTAAGACTGAAGACAGAAAGTCTTCATTGCAGCTTTCACTGGCCAAGGAGTGACCAGAGGCCCACTAACATGAAAGAAACCAACCACAGCTCATTATTTTAGCATCATGTTAGGGGGTTAAAGGAATATTTCACCCAAAAATGACAATTTCTCCAATCTCCATCATTTACCCACACTCAAGTGTGACTTGTAAACCAAAAAGTCTAAACATTTATGAATTTCTTTCTTTTGTTGATCATAAAACAAGATATTCTAAAGAATATAGGGGGAAAGTAGTCAGTGACATCCATAGTGGGATCAAAAAAAGGTCATCGACAATGTTTTTTCCAACATTCTTCAGTATATCTTTTTCTGTTTTCACAGAATAAAGAAACTCAAACAGGTTTGGAACAAGTGGAGGATGAGTAAATAATGACAGAATTTTTGTTTTTGGGTGAACTGTCCCTTTAAAATGTATTTTTCATGTCCCTATTATAAAAGACTGTCATGTAAAACTGTTGGATGTATTTGAAAGAGGCTATGCCATAAAACACATATATTTGAAAACCCATTATTTAGTTGATTATTATACGAGCTAGTCGGCTGCAAACACTGCAGCATTCATCTACTGCAGGCATGTCCAAGCTCGGTCCTGGAGGGCCGGTGTCCTGCACAGTTTAGTTCCAACCCCAATCAGACACACCTGGGCTAGCTAATCAAGCACTTACTAGGCTTTCTAGAAACATCCGTGCAGGTGTGTTGAGGCAAGTTGGAGCTAAAATCTGCAGGACACCGGCCCTCCAGGACCGAGTTTGGACACCCCTGATCTACTGTATGAGGGGCTTTGCCATCATGAAAGCTTTGCTTTGAGGCGGACTCAAGAATGTGAAATCCTGTGAAATGTATCTAATCAAATGATAACTTGACAGAATGTTCAGCAAGGGGTCTTTGGGTGTGATTCCAACCAATGTACACAATCCCCACCAGATTCCAATGTGCCACTTCTCAGACATTTCACAACCCAAGAAACAATAAATGAATGAGTGAGAAACAAGCTCAAACCAACGCAAACAGATATTTATTGCTATAACACACTAATCTAACAACAAAAACAAAAGTATTAGGGCCCTATCATACACCCGGCACAATAAGGCGCAAGGTGTGTTTGGCGCAATTTGTTGATATTTTCACACAAGCGCAATCCTAATTTTCCCATTTTGCGCCACATTGTTTAAATAGCAAATCCATTTGTGCCACTTTGTGGACTCATGGGTGTGCTGGTCTACAAAGGAGGTGTGTTAAGACGCATTGTTGGCATGTTGCTATTTTGAAGAACTTAAATAGACCGCACCATTGACCAACTAAAAAGCGGGTCTAAAGTCTAGTGCAGAGTGCATTAGTTTTGCACCTATACAGGTTTAAATGCTTACACATTGCTTAATACACACAGGATCTTTACTAACGATTAAAATGTTACAAATATTATTATTTTCTACGTAAATATAAAAAACCACTGCCACCATGCCTTCTTCAAGCCTCCATGCCTTTTTTCAGTTCATTCATGACAATTTGTATAGTGTTATTATTATTATTAGCAGTATTATTTATTATATGAATATTTATATTTGCTTTAATAAAAACAAGTTTAGATTTGTCCACCTGTTGGGTTTTAGACGTCTGCATCACCATATGGGGCATAAAAAAGAACGTGTGTTTTGATATAACTCACTTTTTTTATGACCACATTTCATTATCCGTTTGCTGAAAATTAAAACTGAATTTTGAAATAGTTTTAAAAAACAAATCTTTGCGCTTAACAAACTGAATTAATTATGTAGGTTAATGGATGTCTTCAGTGGAGTGAGTTTCCACCGTTTCCTTATCCACGAAAGTAAAGGAGTACAGTAAAGAATAAAGTAAAGAGAAAGTAAAGAGGCCGAATGGTGGAGGCTCATTCTTTATACTTTCGCTGCAAATGGTCTTTTTAACTGTTTTCTCACTGAAGCATTCAGTTTTTCCACTTACAAAGTCCGCCATGTAAATAGCAAATGCACCATGGTGCGACTCAACTGACTCTTAAAAGGAATGGGAGATAAGAATCTGATTGGTTTCATGCACCTAGATTTAAAAAAAATGGGGCCCTTAGAATTAGGTTATGCTGGTGCATTGTGAACTGATCTTTACAGATTACTGAAGATCTTTTTATTTATAGCAGCTTTTGAACAAACACTATAAAGAAACGTGGACCAAAATAATTCACAAAATTTGCACGGATTCTATTATAGTTCATTGTTTTTTAACATTAAAAGTGTTAAGACGAAGTTATGAAATATTATATGCAAAGAAGTATTTAAAGTGTTGCCCATCTGCAAGGCCATATAACACAATTACTGTACATCTGATTTGTCTTTTAATTATTAACTAGTTAGCTTAATATACAGTTGAAGTCAGAATTATTAGCCCCCTGAATTATTAGCTCCCCTGTTTATTTTTTTCCCCAATTTCTGTTTAACGGAAAGAAGATTTTTTTCAACACATTTCTAAACATAATAGTTTTAATAACTCATGTCTAATAACTGATTTATTTTATCTTTGCCATGATGACAATAAATAATATTTGACTAGATATTTTTCAAGACACGTATATACAGCTTAAAGTGACATTTAAAGGGCTAATTAGGTTAACTAGGCAGGTTAGGGTAATTAGGCAAGTTATTTTATCACGATGGTTTGTTCTGTAGACTATTGAAAAAAGTAGCTTAAAGGGGCTAATAATTTTGTCCATAAAACGGTGATTAAAAAATGTAAACTGCTTTTATTCTAGCCGAAATAAAACAAATAAGACTTTCTCCAGAATAACAAATATTATCAGACATACTGTGAAAATTTCCTTGCTCTGTTAAATATTATTTGGGAAATATTTAAAAAAGAAAAAAAAAAGGGGGGGGCTAATAATTCTGACTTCAACTATATATATGCCTAAAATAAAACTGATTAACCAAAAAAGTTTATTAGTGTTTCCAAACCCATCTGATTTTATGATGTTTCTTTAAATGTAAAATTAGCTTTTTCCATATAGTGCAAGATACTAAAATTGCTTAACTACAAAAGACAAAGCTTAAATAAATTCTAAATTTAAACAAAATTTTCAACAACATCCTGCCATTTATCATTATTCTTTTCTCATTTTTAGTTAAATCATTAGTAGTTTTATTCATTTTCTACTTTTAGGTAATTTGTGGCCTAATTATAATAATTAATTCATTATTTTTATTTAGTTAATTTGTGATCATGTTTTAACTAAAGTGAGGGGCTGAATTAAGATATAAGCATATATAAGCATACGGTGTGACAAATGAGAAACTGAGATTTGTCACTTTAGAACCACTAGAGGTTGTGAAAGGTGTCAAGAGCAGCTTTTTAAAAATAATTTCTGAGGCTATTTTTCCACATTGCAAAAATGGTTACAGTTTGCCCTTTTTTTTTGTTCCATTACAGCAACTGTACTTGTCACTTCTTATTTAATGACGGTTTTCATTCAGTGCCTGGGGAAGTGAAGGCAGCTGGAGGTGAGTCATGAACTCAAGAGATTATTTCACATGTACGTTTTTCAAAAATAGATAGTGTAATCACACTTTACAGAACAATCGCTTCTCTGAAAGCCTACCTTATGAATATTCATTTGAAATATTTCTTTGGGTTATTTTTAAAGATATTCCCATTTTATTGTGCCTGTGGTGGAACGGCAGTCGTAATCTCCTACAATATCTTTTGTTGAAGGCCCCTAAAGAGAAAGGTACTCCAGCAACTAAGATTTATACTGCATTAATTACTAAGTGAAACAAATGAGTTATTCATGTTTATAAATTATATCTGAATATGTTCCTGAATCAGATACTGAACCCAAACCAGATGTTTTATGGCCCAATGCCCAGGAAATCCTATGCTCTGCTGTCAGTTCCTGCACACGATTTATTGTTCTAGGGCTTGACAATCAACTTGTTACTATATGGGACCGACGGTTTGGTAATTTTCTTCAATGTTTAGTCATTTCATATGTTTGTATGATAAATATCTCAATGATTAGATTAAACCATGAACTACTGGGTCTATACACTGCCTCACAGATCATACTGAGATGAACAATGCTATGATTACAGGGTGTCCATATGCCAATATTGTGATCCCAGTAGACAGTGCCATATGCAGGATGAAGCTCCTTCTGCAAAGTGAACCATCAGTCAATCTTCCTCAGGGTGCCTATTTACCAACACTACAGTTAGTGCTGACTTGCAGAAGTGGGGCATGTTACAGTGTGTCTGCAGGAAGAGGAGGAGACACAAGCATTGTTGCACTTATTGAGAGGTATTAAATAGTGGGTTACTGTTATTATAATTTAAAATTCTGCTATCTAATATCTAATATAGATCTGTTAGATTTAATAAGTAGATCAACGTCCTGCAGCACATGATAAGTGAAACCCTCTCCTTCCCCAGCTCCTCCTGTCCAGTCCTGCTACAGAATTTGATTTATTTATGCATGTCTTACCTGTTCACAGCAACAAGTGTATATATTGATTACAATCCATGCTCATAGTGGATATGTACCCCTGTATATATTTTTTGGAGAGTGCAAAATACGCCCCTAGAGGTTTTTTTGTTGTTGTTGCAGTTTTTGTTTTTGCGAATCCAACAGAGGCCGCTGTGTACACTGTTTGATATCTCAGATTTGTCTTGCAAGTGCCATTCACCACTGCTCTTCTAGCGTACATCCACCAGATGTCAATGTCGACTGACTGACTGACCAACCAACCGACCGATCACCCTACCCACCCTCTTCCCTAAACCCAACTAATAGTGTTTTGAAAAGCAGTCCAGTAAAAGAAAAGCCCTCACGACCGCTTGATTTTTTTCATGTTTTCAGATCTTACCACGTTCTCACCCTGTTATTTAGTTGTTTATTTATTTTTTGCCTGTTGATTTTGTTTTACTTGCTTTCTGGAACTGTTCTTCACCAGACTTGGACTCCGTCATCGCGGACAACTTCGCTCTGTGTCTCAGGTCCGCCGACATATGCCGCAAATGCGGCGAGCCACTAGGCAAACTGATAACAGTGGAAAAGCTGTCCACATGGAGGTGAGAGGTCAGCTGGTAGCACGAAATGAAACAGAAGCCGTTGGCAGTGTCATACTGCTCCGTATTGTTACTTTGTAAGATGAAATACAGCCATGCCTGGCTACATAATTTGTGCTCTCCTGAAATGTATACACTGGTACGTATTTATAATGAGCTTGTGTTAATTGATTAGCAAGTCCAAAGTTGCTCCACAGTAGCAGCAAGGATACCCTGCCAAGACCATATGCATTAGCATTGCCGTTTCCATTACCATGCTAAAGCTATTTCAGTTGTCAGGTTTGGAATAAATATAATGACTTTTTTCCATCAGATCTGCAGACGCAAGCAGTTCTGTCACTTTTGC